>NC_081406.1:139443360-139743360 GCF_030272615.1 Cryptomeria japonica
CAGATACTGAGATGGGGGGGTGAATCAGTATGTGACCGGTATATAGAATTTCTTAACTTAAAACATGGAGAACATAATATAACAGTGTACCAGTATGCAAGAAATAATGCAATAAATAGAATCAAGAACATCCACATGAAAAGCACACCATAACACAAGGTTTTAACAAGGAAACCCAGTGTGGGAAAAACCTTGGTGGGATTTGTGACCCATAATATTCACTCACTGGCCAATAAGAGAATATTACTTACAATAGGGGCCTGCACATGCAAGAAGGCCAACTGCCTAGAGCTCACTACTCAATGGGAAGTCTCACTGACTTACAATGAGGATTATACAAATCCAATATCTTGTACTGCTTTACAATAGCATCTTCAATGCCTGATCTAGTATCGGTTGTTGCTCTGCAGCTTACATAAACCACTTAACCTATATTTCGCATAATAGGTCTACCTAATATTTTTCCTTAATGCTTACATCTCATATATCAAATGTCTACAATGATCTCTTTTATATATAAGAGTAATTTTACAATTTGCCAAGTCGGCTTACAAAGTTTTCAATAATATAACAAAATCCTGTCGGCCTCTATGTCGGTATACTTCCTTTCTTCTGTGTCGGTGTCGGTTTCCTGAGTGCCAGTGTAGAGTGTGATCTGCTGATTCCGGTATAGTGCCTTTACTGGTGCCATAGGATTGCAAGGTTGCCATTAATGACAAAACCTTCAATCACATACAATGTCTCATTAGAGTGTGCATATGCCAACAATCTCCCCCTTTGGCATTGATGGCAACACTCATGAGAAATTTCAAAAGATGTATCCAAAAATGTGAAGTCCAAAAATGTTACCAAAAATGTGTGAGCTCCCCCTGAGCATATGATTCCTGTGATTTGAATTTTCTCATCCCACTACTCCCCCTTTGGCATCAATGACAAAGGTTGTCAAGATGTCAGTAGAGTTTGTAGTTTCAACCTTGTAACTGGGTGGTTACAATTTGAAAAAGATCTCCCAAAATCAAGTTTATACTATCCATAAACTTTTTGCTATCCTTTATTGTTGTCTCTATTGTCTTCACTGTACCGGTGAGATGCTGCAAATGCTCTGCCGGTGTTTTCTTTCCCTATATTAGTGCCTTAGATACTTCCTTCCGTAGTGATGCTAGATAGTCCAATCTTGGACTTAGTTTTGATCTCAAACGCTTTGCCTTATTCACTATTCTTTCTTTCTCTCCTTCCAATTTAAGTAATTGTTCTTCAAAATTTGTTATCTTCTCCTCAAAAACTGATAGTGTATCAGGTGAGTTAACAAAATTATCTACAAGTTTATTGATCTCATCCTATACCTTGCTCATCTTCTTGTCTATATATACAGTCAGAAAGTTTGTTTTACAGGTATCTTTGTATAGATTTTTGTACTCTTTCAATAAATTACATAATTTCGGTAGAAGTGTGTCAAAATCTCTGTTACACTTCTTTATTTGCTCATCAAAGAATTTCTATTTTTCAACTTCTACTTTATCCTTCAATGACTCTTCCTTTATTTTCTCAATGTTTTCTGTGATATATTTACATAGTGTATCAAGTTATCCTAAGGAATCTTTATTGTCTATATTACAGTTAGGAGCAATTACCTTCAGAATTGGTATGGTATCATCAATTGCCCTGTAAGCTTGTGAGTTGCAGCCGATTATCTTCTTGATTGAATCTAATAGTACCTCGGTCATATTAGTTGATTTGTAGCCTGATGATGAAACAACAATCTAAGTACCGGTGGAAGTAACCAAGCTTGTATTGACCTCTGGTAGGTCTGCATTTCTTTAAGCAATGGTTTTTCTACTTCACTAGTTGTCAGTGGTACTGTTTCCTTATGTACCTATTCTGGAGCCTTTTGCTCCATTTTTTTCTCTGTTTGTTGTATTGCCTCAGTCCAAGTCTGAGTCTCTACCTTTTGCTCTTTGTCTTCTATCGGTTTCTCCTATGTGTTATCAATTTCCCCAGCTACCGAAGGCTCACTAGCCATATCAGTCTTATCAGTTGTATCTTTGTCTACCACTATGTTGATCTTTTGAGTATCAACATCCACAGTATATAAGACTTCAGGATTAGGATTATCATCCTCTACATCCATACTCTCAGCTGTCGGTTGATGTTTTATAGCTGTTGTTTTTATTGGTGGAGTAATTAAAGGAGGTGGGGGTAAGTTGTCTCTAACCTTGATACTAGGTGGTCCACCAACTTTACCTTTACCCTTGTCTCTATCTTTTCGATAAACTTTTATGGGTTTGGGGTTCCTATACTCTTCTTGTTTTTCTTTCTCAACTAGGAATATATCCCATCCATTTTATGTCTCCTCAGTCACCTCATTAACTCTTCCAACCATTAAAGCAACGTGCTGGTGTGCAGTAGAAAATACTGTCCAGTTGGCTTGAGCAATTAGGTCATCAATTTCTTTGGGTGAGTTTACCGGATATACATCAAGTAGCTTTTCAATCTTTATTTTCTTGTCCAGTTCTATTACTACTTGTCTTCTTGCTTCTAGCCTTTTAAATAGTTCATCTGGAATTTCATTGACTACTTCCATCAAAAACTTCTTATACATATCCATATGCAATATAACACTATTTTCAACTTGTTCTTTTTCATCAGCTGTTAAGGTGTCATATATTTTCTCTATGTTCTTCAATTTACCTTCCTCTGTAATTTCATTCAGCAGTATATCAAGAGGGGCCAAGTCTTTGTTTGTCCTCTTCTTCTTTTTGGGTGTCAGTTTCTTCTTCTTAGGTGTAGCCTTTCTTACCGAAGATCTCACTGCTTGTTGTTTTTGTCTTGTCCTCCTGGGTGAGGATGTGGTTGTCGATGAGGGATCTCTTTTTCTTACAACTTTTTTGACAGTTGCAGGCATGTCACTCTCCGAAGAAGTACCTACCGGTGATAGGTGAGTTTCAGGTTGTGGAGCTGCTAACTCATCCTCTGTTATACTGGTTTTCTTCAACACATCTTCTTTGATGTCTTTTGCTTGTCTGGAACCTTTCCTTACAACTGCCTCAACCTTTTTCACTCTTTTCTTTGATTGTATTAGGATTTCAATAGTTTTTGCACTACCAAATACTTCTTCCTTAGGTTCTCTGGGGGCTTCCAGAAGTGCTTTAGCATATGTTTCAATTATATGATCATCTGTTTCATAGCCCATCTTGGTTACCCAAACTGTCATAGGGATGACTGCTTCCATCCAGATTTCATCCTTCTTGATTACAAAGCATATTTCATCTTTGTATTTGTCGACAATCTTTTGTGATAACCTGATTCTTTTCTTCATTTTGGCCTTTAATGCTTGAAAAAAGTCATGAATATTGTTTTCCTTGTTTTCTCCCATGTTATTGAATAGTTTTGTTAACTGTTTACCTACCGGTATATCATATCCAAGTTCTTTGTAGCCTATACCAAGAACCTATTTTGTTATATGTAGCATCAGACATACTAACAAATTTCCAAACCTGAAAGTTCCTTTCTTGTCCTTCTTAATCTTTCCAAGGTTGTCAATTAATTCATCTTTTAACCATTCACATATATCAATCTTTGCATTTTCTGTGACCATATCATAAGCACTCTTAATTCATAAAATTGAAACTGAATTAAGTTTATTTGCATGAGTAGCTTTATACCCTAATATCATGCTGATAAATCTCACATTAGTGTTTGTTATATCATTAACTCTTAGGGACCTTTTGTTGAATGTTGCACCAGTTAGGTTTGTAACTAGGTCATTGGATACCTTGGTTTTATCTGGCCTTTTACCAGTGATTGGTAACCCTGTGATAGCTTTCATAGCTTCCTTAGTGATTTTGTGGACTGCATCTAACTAGAAAAATTCACCATGTACCCTTCTTAAAACTATCCTAATCACATCCTTGGGGAATTCAGGAATGCTAAGGATATCTGTAAATCCTAGAGTCTCAATGATCTTGTGTTCATCTTTTACATTGCCAGTTTTATCACATATCACAGTTTTAAACATGGTTTTAATCTCTTCATCTCCTAGTTCCTCAATGTTATAGTGGATGTACATTCTGGGGTCTTCAGCATAAACAACTCCCTTAGGAATTTGAGAAAAATCACCTAAGGTATCATCTTTCTTTGCTACCTCGGGAACTAACTAAAATACGGGCCTAGGTCTTTTTATAACTTTGATAATAGTAGGGTTTGCTATATATTCAATTGCAGAGGTGGATGCCATGATTAAATACCTTTTACTGCCTTTAGGATGGATGATTGCTTGGAGTGTTCTTGCTTCTTGCTCGAAATGTCTTAGCTCGGAATCTTCATGCTCTTCGTAGGTTTGAAATCTCAATGAAATGAAATGGAGCCAAAACCTTGATTTTATTGTGTCTTTTTGCCATCTACCACATTAATTGCATACCGGTTAAGTATTCACTTAACATTGTTTCCCGGTAATAAGTAATTTCCAACTTCTTTTCTCTAACCGACGGAATAATAGCACATGTGTCATTAGATTGCCAAACCCTCAAAGAAATTTTCTTCAATTAGATGAAGAACTTCCTGCCGGTGGAGCACTGCTCTATCCTTTCGGTGAAGCATCACTCTATCCTGTCAGTGAAGCATTGGTTTGTTCTACCAGTGGAGGAGTATTCCCAATATTTAGATTAGCTTTTCTAATCCATTGTTTTGAGAATTCTTGCTTAACCTCTTCAACTTTTTCTTTACCTTTCAAGCTAGAAATTTTGTTGTCTACCGGTGTTCCTTTACTTCTACAGAATTTAGCAATATGCCCAATCTCGTTGCATGTATAACAAGTTACATTATTCTTCTTAATAGCTTTCCCATAACCTATGCCCGTTTGTGTTCTGCATTGATTAGATAAATGTCCAAATCTTCCACAAACATAACATCTCACATTCATCCTGTAGTTTTCAGAGTTGTGACCTACTTTGTTGCATTTAGAACATTGACTGGTGGGTGTGTTGATATTCTGATAATTTCTAGATGTACATTCATTTGCTCTATGCCCATACTTATTATAGTTAAAGCAATTTCCATTGAATTTATAAGCATTAGGTTGTCTTACCGGTTTGCTGTGATCCTGAGTATTTGCAGTACTAGAGCTTTCACCAACTTCAAAGCCAATTCCAGAAGTGTCACCTTTAGGTTTTTAATTCTTCAGCAAGGTGCCAAGTTCCTCTGAGCTTTTCTTGAATTTTTCTTTATGTTGATTTGCAGTTTCTAGTTCTCTTTCTAAGACTTCTTTTTGTCTCATCAGTTCATTTGAGTCATTCTGAGTATGCATCAGATCTGTCTTCAACATGTCATTTTCATAGCTAAGTCTTGTGTTCTCATTTGCTACATCACTTAGTCTTTTGGTCAATTCTTCTTCATTCTTCTTCCTATCCTCAATCTCATAGTCATATCTTGCATCTCATTCTTTGTTGTCATGCTCTCTTGTTTCAACTTGCTTATCATATCATTAAGTGATTCCTTTTCATCATTCTCATTTTGCAATTTTTCACAAAGTTCTCTTCTCTTATTTCTTGCAACAGTAAAATTTTCTTGAAGTGTCTGAAAGATATCTTGAGTTGCCCTTAAATCATCTTCTAGTTTGATATTTTTCAATTTCTCTGCATCATAGTCTGAAAGAGCTCCTTCCAGTTGCTTCATTAGATTTTCCATCTTTATCGGTGTCAAGATCTTCCTCAAGCTATTAGGCTTCTGAAAATAGAGGACCAAGCTCTGATACCAATTGTTAGGAATCCCACAGATACTGAGTGGGGGGGTTGAATTAGTATTTGACTGGTATATAGAATTTCTTAACTTAAAACATGGAGAACATAATATAACAGTGTACCGGTATGCAAGAAATAATGCAATAAACAGAATCAAGAACATCCACATGAAAAGCACACCATAACACAAGGTTTTAATGAGGAAACCCAGTGTGGGAAAAACCTCAGTGTGATTTGTGACCCACAATATTCACTCACTAGCCAATAAGAGAATATTACTTACAATAGGGGCCTGCACATGCAGGAAGGCCAACTGCCTAGAGCTCACTGCTCAATGGGAAGTCTCACTGACTTACAGTGAGGATTATACAAATCCAATATATTGTACTGCTTTACAATAGCATCTTCAATGCTTGATCTAGTACCGGTTGCTGCTCTGCTGCTTACATAAACCCCTTAACCTATATTTCACATAATAGGTCTGCCTAATATTTTTCCTTAATGCTTACATCTCATATATCAAATTTCTACAATGATCTCTTTTATATATAAGAGTCATTTTACAATTTGCCAAGTTGGCTTACAAAGTTTTCAATAATAAACAAAATATAATATAACAAAATCCTGTCAGCCTGTGTGCCGGTATACTTCCTTTCTTTTGTGCTAGTTAGAGCATGATTTGCTGATGCCGGTATAATGCCTTTGCCAATGCCATAGGATTGCAAGGTTGCCATTAATGACAAAACCTTGAATCACATACAATGTCTCATTGGAGTGTGCATATGCCAACAGAGAGCTTGCATGTTTTTGTCAATTTTGTGTTGCAGGTGAATGGGTAGAATGTGAGAATACGGAATGGGTCGAAGAATGGCAACAAAAATCCTTAACACCTACTGAGACACAATATGAAGATGTTAGAAGAAATGAAGACCCTGATCATGCATTTGCATCAGAAGATTATGATCTCATTTCAGACCTCATACAACCTGGTAATTTAATTCAATTTATTGTTTATAACTTTAAATTATATATTTTTATGTATTGTCGTATAATTTATGATTACATATTTGAATTATAAATTCAAACAAGTTTTATTTCTACATGTACTTAAATTTGTTTTCTAGGACATGTGTATGATGTTGTTGCACCTGAGGATAATGATGAGCAGGTTGAGTATTGGCTAGCTAGATGTGTAGAACCTAAGAAAAAGTTGATATGCGATCAAGTAGATGATGATAGTTTTCAGTATCCTGTTGGGTCTGTTGTGGTAGTCTGTACATGGATATGCAAATACTTAACAAGAAGGAATGGCTTACCAGCTTATGAAGACTACCAATTAGAAAAGAAGATTATACACTATTCTCATTTGGTGGTGGCAATAAACATCAAATTAGAAAGATACAAAGGTAGACCTTCTAATAAGGTATTGTGGACACTTTCAGTAGAAGAGCATGAGGAAATCATAGATGCATTGCACAAGAGAGAGGATGCAGATGGTACATTAGGTTGAATCAAATTTATATGCATGTAAGTTTGTGTTACTTGTGTGAACTCTTTTATATTTAATTATGATAATTGTTTTTCTTTGTCCCTTTAACATTGTATTTGTCTACATTTGATACAATTTTGGTTTCATAAACAACATTGTATTAGTTATCTTCTTCTTAATGTTATTTTATGCACATTGTAATTGTGTTACAATTGAATTCTAATTTTTTATGATATATTTATTTTATCGTAATCTCTTCATAGATTAATTGTAAGTTCAAAGATAGAATTATGTCTTAAATATGACAACTCTATATTTATCATTGTATGAAAAATCTATATTTATAGTGTCCTTTTTTATTTTAGTACCATGAAATCCATGCTTTTCATACCACTACTATCCGCACTAATAAACCATCAATACACCAGTAAAGTAGTGTGGTCAACTTAAGAGGAAAGTCGATACTATGTTTGTAGCTTCCTTTATTTATTTCAATGTAATTATTCGATATAGCAGGGCTTCCTTTACTTATTCCAACCCTTCAAAATGTCAAAAGAATTATGCATATCAAAAAGAAATTGACAAGAAAGAATCTGTGTCTACTTCCTTTCAAATCATTGAATAATGTTCTTCAAACCTTCCTAATAATTTGGTTAGCCTTAGTTCCATCAATCCATTGGATTCCTCTATGAGATTCATTTATAATTAATAATCCTTTTATAATTTTCACGTCAAATTTATATGCATGTAAGTTTGTGTTACTTGTGTGAACTCTTTTAAATATTTAATCATGATAATTGTTTTTCTTTATCCCTTTAACATTGTATTTGTCTACATTTGATACAATTTTGGTTTCATAAACAACATTGTATTAGTTATCTTATTCTTAATGTTATTTTGTGCACATTGAATTATAAATTGTTGCACTATAAGATGATCAATCACAATGTTAAAATATAAAGTCATAAATAGATCACATAACAAGTCATAAATAAAAAGTCCTATATACAATCACATAACAATTCCTGATGACATAATAACTAGTCTTGAAAAAATAATAATAAGGAAATGACATTAAAACAAGTCCAAATAACATAATAACAAAACAATGTATCACATATATAATCACTATAGTGCACCAAATCACACAACACAACCTTATATCATAATAGCAAGGAAATGACATAATAAAAAGTCCTATATATAATCACATAACAACAAGTCCTATATATAATCACATAATAACAAGTCCCAGGATAACATAACAAGTGTCATCATAAAAAGTCCACAATACAATAACATGACATGATCTAAAATATACAATCTAAGAACTCGTGTGCATCTCATATGCAGTCCTCTTCACTCCACGTGAAGGTGGCTGAGATGAATCATCCTGCTGCACATGGTCTTGAGATGCACCATCCTGTGTTTGTGCAATACTAGTGTCTCCACCCTCCTGTGCAGTATCAGTGACTCGACCCCCCTGTGCAGTATCAGTGTCTGCACCCTCCTGTACATTATTAAAATATTTTACATGAGAAGAAGTTACTTGCATAATTCACTTATAAAGTAATTAAATACTAAAAATTTTAAAATAAATTACCATACAACCATGCTCTACAATTCCCTCACTAGTATGTGGAGGTCCACTATCATGAACAAGAAAAGTGGTCATAGTCAAGTCCTACCAAAAAAAACATTGTACATCAATTTTGATAATCCCTATAAAAGAGAGGTACATAGTATAAATAAATTAGAAATTATTTTTCTAATCATCACCTCAAATGATAATGTCGATGGTTCCATTTGGCTCAATCCCATAGCCATACCAATACTGGTAGGGTATCGACCTGAACAACATATATAAAGCATGAATCAAACTTGTATATATACATAAATTATAAAGTATATATATAGACTACAAGATTATCACAAAAAAGAATACATGTGATGCAGGAAAAGTAACTGATGGTCAAAGGCGTACATGTGATGCGCCATCAAACAATCCAGAAGCCTACAATTGCAAAAAATAATGAATATTGAATCAAAGTTGTACATAAATTAGTAAGCAAGTAAACACTTCAAATTAATGGATGAAAAACATACTAGTGGTATATGAGGCTGAGCGTCAGTGGTCCACGGGTCATGTGAAGAACTACCCACCTCAGTGCTACACGAAGCACCCCACAAAATTGAAAAAACATATCATATTTACATCATTACATTAAAAAATCTATTGTTTATTTTAAATGTACATATCAATACAATGTATCTAGATGAAAGTGCATACCATAAATGGGGCATCAACATCTCTAGGTATTGAGGTAACATGTTGTCGGTTTCTCAATGATGTGGTATGATCCATCCTCTGTTCAGAAAAAATTGACTCATGTTATGGTTCATATGTGTATATATAAGGAATTTAATATTGCACTGTAAATTATACAAATAAATTTGTACCTCTGTAGGCTGATCATCGTCTGCCCATAGGAGATCAACATATGAAGAGACAACATTAGCATGTGCAGCCTCCTCGGCATCATCATAACCACCATGGGCAGCATCAGCATCATCAAAATCACCATCTCCTCCAAGGGTAGCCTCACTCTGTGGACCCCTACATACATCCCCACAGCTCGTGCAAACATGTGCTATGCTGGGGGTAGCCCTCACCTCCTGCAATTGTTGTACCAAATTTCCCGATAGGGCACTCAATGAACCTAGAGTAGAATCCACTGCTCGATGATGGGTAGGTGCTGGAACAACTGGTGATGGAAGAGGAACCAATGGATCATCGTGCGCATGGTTTCTAACCCTATCGCTCAATTTTTCTCCTGGCCTATCTTGGGGCATGCCTCTCCCAACCCCCTGAAATGATCTAATATCAAAGTAATTGGGATTTTTGCCCAATTCAAATTCAGCCCATAATTTCTTCAAAAAATACATCAGGACCTCATGATTGGAGTGTGGTGGATGGTCAAAGACCATCCACCACCGCTCCCAAAAGTGGCTAGCAATGCCCTGGTGCCTACACCATCGAATAGAGATCTGTGGCTTCTTCAGATCTATCTCTTCACCCGTCTTAGGGTTCAAAAAAAAAAAATTCAAATCCATTTTTGTTATTTTTAATTCATTAACTTGTTTGTATGTGAGGCCATTAACGTAAAATGCACGCAATCCCTCACACCAATTACGATAGTTGTCTAGCTCACTATCTAATGCCTACACAGACTATACAATGCCTTGCATACTATCTGCAAGGTGTAACAACTGAGGAGGTGGATAAGGCTCATGCCTAATAGTATGAATATCTCTAATCAAAGCATCAATATTAATCCTAATTGTCTGTCTCAACTGATCGGGTGGAGGTGGAGGTGGACGTGGACCTTATAGCTCATCTATCTCAAACTCATCCATCATGTGAAAATAATCTGCATATATATACAAACATGAAAATTTACAATTACAAACTATTTAATTTACATTTCACTTTCCAAAAAAACTTATAATTAAATACAATTTAGCAACTAAATTTAAAAAAAGGAAACTCACATAGATTTATAATATTATTAATAGGTGGGTAATAATAAGCATCATTTAAGAAATATTATCCACTTAAATCAAAGTATAAGAAAAATTCTACAAAATAAAACATCATAATGCCCATGCAACTCAAACAATACTTTTTAACATCTAAAGATGAATTAGTATAAGTTCCATCAAAATCATAAAAAATAATCATAAGTTATATCTATGAACTTGTCAATACATGTACTACTTTGTTGTGTTCTTTTCTAGAATCATTGGATGATTTAGTGTTCGCAACTAGTAGTACTACACTAAGTTGAAGCTTGAATAAATAGTAGGTTATGTACTCTTGGAGGAGTTAAAACAAAAAAAAAACTGTACTTTTTTTTATATTCAATTTTATATTGGTATTTTCTTGTTCAAAGTCGCAACCCACAAAATGTGATTCCAATATTGATCTATATTTGATTCTTATTTTTATTAAATCTGCCACTAGTGTGATTTAATGTCCTCTTAACTTAAATCAAGCTATGTAAATTTAAAGCTTCGTAACTTTTGATAGAGAGCATATTTTCTCATGCTTCATGTGGCATTGAAAAGGTAGTTCATAAATCGTCATAGATCACACAATTATTTTCTAGAATATTCCCTCGTATTTTATATTTTATTTTTTGTGATTTCACATTCTAGTCATTTACTTGGACATCTTGGCACTTGAAAATGACCGTCTTACATGAGATGAATTTGTTTGATATGTTTTATATGTATTGATTTTATTGATCTTTTAAGTTTTTATTTGAGGAGGTATCCTAGGTTTCTCTATTCATCCTTTTGTGGTAAAATTAGAAAGGGATAACTATGATTCTTTTGTAAAATGGTATCTTGATAAGTTTTAGGTGGTGTAATCATTTTCCTTTTATGTATGGAGTCATACCTAAACTAAAAACACTAGAAATTATATAATCTTGTTGTAACATCATTGACCATGTAGGAGTGATTTGATCTAGTATCAAGATCATGATTCTATGTGTATTGCATTTGATATTGATTTTCCCCACAAACTTTGGAATAGACTTTAGGAGATCCATGGAGACCCTCATATCTCTCCATTCCTAGAGGATCCTATTGTAGATTGTTTCATTCCCTTTGTAGATGAAGATCACATACCCTTTGATGGTGATACTTAAGAGGAAATTTATTATATCATATTAAATAATTTATTTACTTAAGATCAAATTTTATTTACATATTAAATAATTTTCAAAATATATTTTAATTATGTACATCAATTATATCAATTAGAATAAAAATTTGGTAATGAAATACAAGCAATTATCATAAAAATTTAGAATCAATTCATTCTAAATGTAAAATGATACATACACATATAAATATATAATTGGTTTTTTAATTTAATATATACTTGGAAAAATAAATTTATATAGACATGTAAATTTTTAAGTAATTTAGTGGGGTTTATAATGAAACCTATCCAAGAAAATTTCTCATATATTAGAATAAGATATTTTATCTTACCATATAAATTAAGGATCATGACTCACAAGATTGCTATATATCTATGTGTTGTAAACAAAATATGTAAAATACGTACTAATAAAAAACATTTTTCTTTATAAAAGAAAAGATATGGACAATTTCCTATAAGATACAAATGGAAAAAAAATACATAACTCATCTACCCTATATAGATACAAATGGAAAAAAATACATTTCTTAGACAACCCTACCTTGATTCTCCCTTAACAATTTTCATGTCCATAATTAAAAGGAGTCTTAAGATCCATTTTCATAAGCCTACATTAATAATGAACATAATTAGGTTGAAGAAAAACCCCTCTTAGATAAAAAAATTTGTGATGTTACCTACCTCCATACTTGTCTCTTCTAGTGCAACTTTCATGAATCCTAGAGTTTATTTTAATTTGTAAATAAAGATTTGGTTAAACCTTTAGTAAAATAAATTATTACAAGGTTTTTGATCCTTTCCTTTCTCTATGTTTATTATACTTATCATCCAATCCAATGGAAAAATACACTCTCCTATAACCAAAAAAAACTAAATTTAACTCTAAAAGCTCCAATTAAAAACTAAATATATGTTCCATTTGGTACAACACTGCTAGGAAAAACACTGATCACTAAGCACCATTTAATACCATAAGCACCAATAACACTCCTTCAAATGTTATAGGACCACTTTTATTACTAATCCATTAAATTAGCATTCTACAACATGAACACTAATCTAATGAAATTAAAACCATTTACTTAAAACTTATAATTCTCCTTAATAGAATCCTTATCAAACCTCAATAATAGTTAAGGAACATTAATCCATGGTGTCCAACTCAATTGCTTAGGACATGAAAACGTTAAAATTTCTGACACTAAATATAGCCACCATTACGAATGCTTAAGGTGGTTGATAACATACATGTTACTCTAAATGTTTTCTTGAGCTAGGAATCATGGTATATTGCCACTATTGAATCTTAATCCAATGTTGTATTTACCAAGTAATCAACCAAGATAGTCAAATTTCTCTTGGGACTTGTTCATTTTTTTCTATTTAGGGTTTAGTGTTTGTTTTTCTGTTCATGGTTTATTGTCTTTTTTTTGTGTCTAATGTTTATTGTTCGTTTATGTTTTTGTTTTTTGTTTTTTTTCCTACGGTTTAAATACTATTCATGTTTTTTGTAATATTTGAAAACTAAAAACTATTTTAAACATGAAATAAAATAAAATAAAAGATGATTTTCAAACTTTAAAACATAAAAATTAAAAAATAACAATACATTAACATTTTATTATGAAAAACAATAAAAATAAATAAAATAGAATATAAAAAATAAAACTAAATACCTAGAAGGAGGTAAAAATGGTCTAGGGGGTCAGCTGGGGTGAAAAAAATGGGTACCTGTGCTCCTCAGAAACATCTACCCATTTTCCAAACAATGAAAATGATGGAAAATGGTTTTAAAAAAAAAAATACATTTCAAAAATGGACGCACGTTTTTTTTCAAATCGGGTGCCCGATTTGAAAGAAACGGGTGCCCATTTAGCTTTGGGCACCTGTTGCTAAATGGGTGCCCTTTTCTTTATGGCTTGGGCTTACAAATCAGGCACCTATTTCTAGTGGGCTCATTTTCCAACCCGCAGACTTTCGCGGGATTGGGACCCAACTTTGTGTGTTTACCCTTTATTAGTTTAGATTTGTTGTCTTACTTCTCAATTTTGGTTTTCTAAGTTGCCTAAATTTGGGGGATTTATATTTGACAAAGGAGGATCAAGGATTCCTTACCTCCAATCATCTTATTTTTTCAGAATCAATTTAGGCAAATTCAATTATGGAAATTGGTGGAACAACGATGAGATCTAAAAGAACAATTTTAGTCAAGGATTTTTCGGTTTTCTTGCTAGAAGAATAGATCAGAGGGAGATAGAGGGACCAATCAAAGGAGTGAGGAAAAAAAATAAAAAATGATAGAGAGAGAAAAGAGGGTTGAATGGGTGCTTGGGGCCAGAAGAAAAATCCGTAACATTCAACACTATGTGGAACTAGGCAAAAGTAGTGTAAACAGTTAGAGACATTGAGCATGATTGATCTTTTGCAAGGATCAATAGGAGTGGAAAGAAGAAATAAAAATGGAGGCAAATAATGGGAGCAGTTTTGATCAAGTCACATATGACCAAGATTTGTAGTTGATGTCTAAAACAATTTTGTCTCATATGTAGAAATAATAAAATGTCAATTCAAATTATTTTGGTTGTAGAATTTGTTGATTCACGATTAATTAAATGTTGTTGATTAAGGAACAAATAGGTTTTGAAGGGACCTGAAACCCTTTTATATAGAACAATTACAAAATCTTGCTAAAAGATTTAGCCATTTTTAAAAAAGAAGCCAAAACCCAACAAAAGACCAATAACAAATCAAAAACCACAAAAACGACAGCAAGAAGGAAATCCTTGTTCAATTTTTTTAGGGCCTCCACGGCCTCAGCTTCCAATTGTGTCATGTTGAGTGCAATATTCTTTAGCTCTTGTATTTCTTGATTAGGAGATTTCTTCTTCGGGTGGCTCTGGTTCTCTTGGAAGGCCTAGTAGTACCCTCTTGTTTCTTCTTTATGGAGTCCACATCAAGTATTTTCCCTTCCTAATGGAGGTTTGAAGTTTTCCTACCATTGTATTTATACTTTCAGCTGAATTCTTCATCACATTGTGACTGTAGGTAACCAAAGAGATAAGATTATCATTACCTTTCTGGATTTTCTTTCCAGATGTTTCAATCTACCTTCATACTCTTTCTTAAATTTCTCCTCCAAACTTGAGATTCTGTTGTCATAATATTTCTTAAGATCATTCATTGTGCTTAGTGTCTTCTGCATGTAATCAAAAATTTATTTCCTCTACTCCACAAATCATTGTTTAGCTCCTTGGTTGTCATGTTTTCTCGTCACTGCCCGAAGTTTAAAATTAATCTTCTTTATTTCATGGAATGCCCATTTGAACATTCTAATATCGTCCATAGAAGAATCACAGGTGATGGCTAGAACATCATCAAGGTTTTCTCTATCTAGGCTTAGATAAGGAGAATTAGCATTGAGATGAGTTAGGGAGAGGTTCTAACTTGCCTAGAATAGAATTGTGGGAAGGCAAGGACTCTGAGTTTGAAATAGAAACAGGGGATGCTACCTTGCTTCAGCGAAGTCTCTGACTCAAAGTTGGTGTCCTCCATCTCTGTATTCCACTCATCCTTATCAGAGGAGAGGCTAATGTGGTCATCATCCTCAAAATCATGTGATGGGTCAGGATCTCTAGATGCTGGGGAAGGAAGGGATTTGATATGTTCATTAATCAAGAATAACATACCCCCATGAAAGATAGGTTTTTTCTTGTTCTTCATATGATCTTTGGTGCTAGCATTGATAGAGGCAAGTAAGAAGAATGGAAATGATAATTTCACCTTATTCCTAAAATGGTTTAGCAAGATAAAATGGTTCCCAAAAGCCTTGGTATATCCCCCATCTAGGGTAATATACTTCATAAAAACAAAAAGAACATAGAGCCATAGATTTTACCCATATCATAGATGCTTTTGTACACTTAAAATAGTTAATGAAATGTTATTTTGTGTTTCTATGTTAAATTACTGAAGTTCTTGTCATATATTTCTATCTATTAGGTTTGATTTTGAAGTTCCTGGACCACTATTGAGAAGATAAATAGTTTGCATCTTTTTTCGGTGGTTTGAGATTCAACTTGCATCAGTTTTGTATCAGAGCTACAAGATATGGGAATTGGACAAGCTTGAAGGTGTCTCTAGGAAACTCTAGAAGGAGTTATTTGCAAAAGAGGATTCTATAACTGCAGACGTTAGAGAAGGAGGCACAAAATATTGCTTGAGATTTTCAGAAGAAGATGAATTTGAAGAGAAGGATGAGCTGGGTCATGAGGAATCCTATAATAATCCTATTTTGTGAGGATTATTGGGATGAAGTAAAGAAAAGAAATCCCTTTGAGAAATTGGAAGTGATTCAAAGTAGAATGGATGTGTTGGAGAAGTGTTTTCCTAATAGTGTTGTAACTGCAGGACTTCAGAAAAGAAATTAAAGGTAATGAATTTGCAGTAAATCCATGTCTCTTGTAAGGAATTATAAAAGAAACTGAAGATGAGGAGATAAGTACACTAGTTCCTGAAAATGAGGAAGTGAAGAATGAGATTGCATCAATTGAAGAGGTTGTTGTAGATAGAGAAGATCATATTCATGAGCTAGAGGTCGGATAATTCATTGAGCAAGAGTTGATCAAATGAGTCTTATCCCTTGTGCTAGAGGAGAATGGAGAATGTGCTGATATTCTAGAGATATTACTCAAATTGCTATTAGATATAATCTTTCTATTGCAAGAATTTATGGTTTGATGAGTTGTTTGATTTAGCTAGCATGTGTTGTTGTAGTTGCATCAATTGAGTCAAAGAGGATTGTTATTTCATGGCATTTAGGCTATTAGTATTAGATTTGAGTGCCTAATGGATCTAAATGTGGATGCTTTTGATTTGAAGGAGGCATATGAAGTGTACAATATTTCTCTCAACAAAAATTGAGGATTGTCGATTAATTCTATGTGGCAAGAAGGTAATCGCTTATGCATACCTTCAAAGAGAGAGACCCTCCTAATACAAAATTATTGTGTCATTCCATTGGTAACCTCATGTGCAGATTCGATTATGGGTGTTGAGAAACCAATGAAACGTGGGTGTTTAGATAGGGAGTTTATGGTTGTCTTGTTGGAGGAACTAGTCAGGGGAAAGATAGAGGGATCGGTTGAAGGAGTGAGGAAACAATTATCAAAAGAGGCAAATTGAAGAAAAAGAGGTTCAAATGGGTGATTGGGGTTAGAATAAAAACATGTATCACTGGATGTTGTGTGAAATTAGGTAGAAGTAGTGTAAATGGTTAGGGATGTTGAGCATGATTGATCTATGGAAAGGATTAGACAAGAGTAGAAAGAAGAAATGAAAATAGAGATAGACAACGGAAGCAATTTTGCTCGAGTCATGTGACTAAGACTTGCAGCTAATGTTTGTAAAATAATTTTGTCTCATATTGTAGAAATAATAAAATATTCATTCAAATTGTCTGGGTTGTAGAATTTGTCACTTAACAATTAATGAAATGTTAGTTTGTGTTTATTAAATAATTGAGGTTCATGTCACATCTTTCTATGTTTTGGGTTTGAGTTTAAAGCTCTTATCACTATTGAGGAGTAGAAATAGTTTGTAGTGTTTGTTTGGTTTGGGATTTGACTTGCATCATTTAGGGATTCATTTTTTTAGATATTACAACTCACTAGTTTATCTAACTTTTAAATCTAAGAGTTATATGCTTTGTTATTCTTATATCTATAACTCATTTATTGATTTTCTTATGTTACAAGCTACTTCAAATCTTTTTTTTTATTGCATATTGTATGGATGGTACTATTACTATTCACATAAGCACTATTAACAATCATATTGTTAGAACTAAAAATCTTCTTGTAAGGATAACATCATTGGTTGCAGCCACAAATTATAAATAATTTGATGTTGTACAAAGTTATACATTGAAAGTGCAACACATAAAAAGAAATGAAATAATTCTCAATGATCTAGAATCAATAAAATTATGAAGATGTACACATATGTAGTGCAAAGAAGAGTTATCTTCCACCTGAAAAATTAGCATGCAACTCCACGCAAGCACTAAGAGACCTATTTAAGCTTATCACTAGAAATAGAAATATCACTTAGATAAGAGATATCCATGAGAAATAAAACAATTTCCTATGAAATAATATTCTACACTAACACCCCACCTTAAGATTATCTTAGGTGGGAATAAATGAACTGGGTCAGATCAACTAGGCTTGATGAGATACCAAAGTACAAAACAATCTCCCATAAAGTAAAAAAATGAAGGAAACCTTTTGGACAAAAAATATGATGTAGGAGCATCTGAGTAGTTCATCTAGTTGGAGTAGTTAGCAATGGAGTTGCTTGGAGATTTTTGTGTTTCTTCATGTTTGTGAATTTAGAGTTACAAATTTGGATTTAGCATATGGAGATCGTTGTCTTAAACATATTCAAGATTCATGGCAATTGGATTTGATTCTGGTGAGATACCGATTTCAGTATTGGTTCGGTGTTGGTGTGTTTTTACTAGTTGGTCTTGTGATGTGTGGATCGAAGAATAATTGGGTTGTGGATGGTTTATGTGACTTGTGAATTATATGGGAGTGTTGTTTTGGACCTGGCCGATGTTCATGGAGGTTTGTGTGAAGTTATAAGCATTATTGGAGATGTTCTTGGTGATTTGGCCAACATGTTAGTGTTGTCTCATTTCATTATGAACTGGTGGATCTTTGGTCAATTTGATTTAGTTGTTGAGGCTTTCAAATAGTATTGAGGCTTTCAAATAGTATAAAGAGGAAGTTTGGAGATTGATTTGGGGTAATAGAGGTTTGCAAAAGATAAGAATCGAGAAAGATGTATATTCTGGAGGATTGCGGTGTTCTAGTCCAGTGGACTAAGGTCTGAATCAGCAGAGCATTACCGGAGATAGAGTTGTTAAATAGATGATCTGTGAATCATAGATTTGAGTTGTTTGAATGATTTTGTGATTCTATTCTATGAATATAATTGTAAAGGCTGAGGGAATATGTAGTTCATCGGAATAATATAAGGATTGAGCTTTGAGGCTGGGTTTTTCCCTTTGAGGGTTTCCCTAGGGTATATCTTGTGTTGAATGATCTTTTTTGCTTTGTTATTTCATGGTGTTTGTGTTATAGGCTGCAAGTTGAGGTTTTCCTTCATTGGATCTCCCTACCTTGACTGCATCAAGTGGTATCAGAGTGGGATATGAACCTATTGATGGAGGAAGAGATGGTTGTGAACTAGTTGGATGAAAAGAAATTGAGGCAGCTTTAAAACTTGTTCAGATCGTGTCGAGCGTTGAGGTAGTGCAAGGATTGCAAGTAAACCATCAAACCTAGGAGCATTAACTTGAGGTAGTTGACAGGTGGACTTGAATAGATCATCGAATTGAGGTAGGTTTCAAGGTTGTCTGATAGATCATCGAGGAGTGGCAGTTGGAACTTATAGTTAGACCACCAAACTTGAGGCAGTTGTAAGTATCTGTGAATAGATCACTGAAGAAGATTTGATGTAGCATTGGTTGTGGCATGTTGCAGATCAAGTGATGGGACTCACTTTTCAATTAACCCTGAGAGTTTGATGCGAGAGCATCTGAGTAGTTCATATGGTTGGAGCAATTAGTAGTGTAGTTGCTTGGAGATTGTTGCGTTTCTTCATGTTTGTGAATTTACAATTGCATATTTGGATTTAGCATTTGGAGATCGTTGTCTTAAATATTTTCGAGATTCATGGCATTTGGATTTTATTCCAATGAGATAGTGATTTCGGTATTGGTATGATGTTTGTGTGTTCTTACCGATTGGTCTTCCAGTTTGTGGAGTGAAGAATAATTGGGTTGAGGATGGTTTTCGTGACTTGCGGATCATATGGAAGTTTTGTTTTGGACCTGGCTAATGTCTATGCAGATTTGTGCAAAGTTCTAAGCATTATTGGAGATGTTCTTGGTGATTTGGCTGACATATTAATGTGCTCACATTTCATTATGAAATAGTGGATCTTTGACCAACTTGATTTAGTTGTTGAGGCTTGTGGATAGTGTACAGAGGAAGTTTGGAGATTGATTTGGGGGGACAGAGGTCCACGAAAGATAAGAATCAGGAAAGATGTAGATTCTTGAGGATTGTGGTGTTTTGGTTCGATGGACTGAGGTTTGGATCAGCAGAGCATTACCGGAGATAGAGTTGTTAAGTAGATGACGTGTGAATCATAGATTTGAGTTGTTTGAATGATTTTGTGATTTTGGGCTACGACTAGCATGTGTAAAGCCTGAAGGCATATGTAATTCATCAAAATAATATAAGGATTGGGCTTTGAGGCTGGGTTTTTCCCTTTGAGGGTTTTTATAGGGTATATCTTGTGTTGAATGATCTTGTTTGCTTTGTTATTTCATGGTTTTTGTGCTATAGGCTGCAAGGCGGGGTTGTCCTTCATTGGATCTTCCTACCTTGACTGCATCAAATTCCCTTCAAAAGAGAAATATTTATGGAAAAGACACAACATAAGAAGCACCCAAAGAAGAGTCTCTCTAAAAGAAATAAAATAACAAAACCACTAATGAGGAAAAGGTTCCCCTCCCCCTCCCCATCCAATAAGAGAAAAGAAGAAGATGCAAGTTCAATCAATATAGTGTCTCCAACAATGTTGATAGATTCCTAACATTAAATTTAAAAATGATTCAATCTCATTGAACAACATTCCTCCTCTTAGAAAGAAAAAGCATGAATTCGCCAAAAAAAAATCATCTACCATTACCATGTGAGCTTCTCTAGGCCATGTTGATGAAGATGATAAGTTGGAATATGTTGGAAATAGATGTAGAATACAATCCAAAGATGAACATAGCTCCTCCAATTGTTTCTCAAAATTATCCACACTCATGTCAAACTATACTAATTGGTAATAAGGGAAATGGACCAAAGGATCTAAATGATTTCCTATAAATTTTAAACAAGTGTAACTCCATAATAACTAACATAAAAGAGGAAATAAATTTCCTTAATAGTGTCCTCCAAAACTATGGTTTGTGACTCAAAACTATTTGGAAAAGGATCATCCCATAAATGTGAAAGACTAATAACATGCTACTAAACTAAATTGAAATCTAAAGATGAAGGAGATGGAAGTTTAACATAAGTATCACGTGTTGAATACACTTGGATACTAAGAGGAGGATGAATTAGTAATTAGTAAAAACATTAACCCTTTAATTAAAATTCAAAACCCTTGAACAAATTAGCAACAATTAAGATAAATCAATGACACCAATACACAAGAGAACACTAGATTTACATGGAAAACCCAAAAAGGTAAAAACTGTGATGAGCGTTAATCCACATTATATGAACAAGTAAAAATGTTTTCAAGGCTCACTACCTAAAGAAGCACACGGCTCCCAAAAGGACTTGTTGAAGAAGATAACTACCTCCAAGAAAGATACAAAGGACCTACTAAAAGATTCACTATCTTAGAGCTAGATATAATGAATATTTTAATTACAAAGTATAATCCTTCAACTCATAGCTCCCAACACTCTCCTTAGAATGTAGGCGCTTTTAACATGCTACCTCAATAAACCATTAAAAAATTCAGCTCCAAAAGTTTCACCCACACTTTTATCACCTCATATTCACATATTAAAACATCCACATCAATTCAACACGTCAACCTCAAAAACATATTGGAGTGAAAGAAGTCCAAGCCAAGAAATAGACAGGACCTAAAACAACTTAAGCATAAAACACTATGGCACTCATCGTCCCAAGTTAGTCGCAAGGTAACATGTAGCACATAACCAACTGGCCTGAAAACATAATATCCAAATGAATTAACAAAATGAAGCTCAAACCAAGACATAGTAGGGCCCAAATACAACTTATGATAACCTCCAATGCTAACACATACACCAAACTGCATAGCATAACCAATAGAATAAGCTCAGTCTATCAAACAACAAAAAAACACCCTAAGAACTAACTTCGGACATAATGCAACACCAAAAAGTTAAACCATTATCATGCAAACCACATAGCTAAATTCCATGAACATCCAACTAAAATCCCAAATACTTCTTTCACACTATCATGTTGAAACTAACTAGCACAACCAAATAGGTAAATAGAGTTTATCATACCTAGAAGGCCAAGAAATGTGGTCATGAAATAGATCATGATCAAACATACTTGTGGTACACCACATCACCTGAAATTTGGATTGAGACACTACATAGACATTATAAGGATGTCCACCAATTTACAAGAGTAGAAACATCAATGCATAAAAATGTGGAGCATTTTCCCAACCAGTCCTAACAAACAACTGTATCAACTTAAGTTTCACCTCAAAGAAATTACCTACAAACTCATTAGTCCATCATGCCAATATAACTCAAGCTTCAACCAATGAAACAACATGAAATAAAAACAAAATAAAATATTATACCTTCATGATTTATGGCTCATTGTGTCCTGTCCTCATTGTTCTTGGTTGCAGATAATTTTGCTCTCAGATAAGCAATGGTAGCTTCCAAGATGGCAAGTGTGGAATGGACTGATAGATAATATGATATGCAAAAACAATGTTATGATAATGATTTATGCTAAATTCCTCAAAAACTCTACAAATGCTAAACAAATGAACTCATGGATGCAAAGATAAAGACTCCTAATTGACTATGAGATTAGTTATTAGTTCCAAAAATGGCTTAGGAGACCTCTATTTATAGATTTTTTAGTGCATAAGCTGAGGTGGTAGAGATCAACGGTCATGATTAAATCTTACTTTTTGGATGGCTATGAAATAAGATGTTGAGATGTGAGAGATAAAGATGGAAGATGTTCCTCCTACACCTACAAGATGGAGGAAAAGATGGAAGCAGAGGCCAAGTGTCAGAACGCTCACCTTGACTGAGGAGAAAACTTGAGAGAATATAGGATAGTTGGAGAAGATTTAGGGATAAGAGGACAAGTGGACTCAACTCCCTCCAAATATGTAGGAAGCTTGGAGAAAATATAGGGAAGTTGAGAAATGTGTGTACATACACATTATTTGATTTATGATTTGGAAGTTCAAGATAAATGATGTATTAATATTTAAAATATTAGTATCTTTAGCCAGATGATTGATGAGTTGGCAAAAGAGGAAGTGATGTGGAGATGAGGTGAGTTGGAAAAAGAGATTAAATAATTAAGAAATTATTTAATTGATGAGACTATAGGATAGTGAATAGAAGTTAATTAAACATTAGATATTTAATTAATTGGGTTAGAAGAAATGGATATAATGAATTAATTAATTAACTATTTCAACTCAATTAATTAATAGAAGAATATGAAATGAATTAAATAAATTAATCTTTTCAAATTAACTATTTAATAGAAGAATGATTAATAAATAAATATAAAATATTTATTTAATTTCTCATAGCCAATTTTATGTGTATACATTTTGCCCCTCTTTGAAATGATGTTGAGACAATATTGTTTCAAAGATTGAATCAAGTGTCGATAGTTCCTTTGACGAAGATGAAAATCCTGATTGTGTGCCCCCTCGGAAGATTGATTGTGAAATTGTTGGAAATTTTGATTGAGTGATTAATCTCACGATATTTGAATTAAATTTCTACAATTTTGGTTGATGAAAATGTCTGTTCTTTTATTACTTTGATATTTTTCATGATTTTATGATTGATAGAGTTTGACTGACCTCATGATCAATGAGGGTCAATGATATACACTCAAAGCTTTGATGATCTGATAGGATAGAGTTTGATTGACTTCATGATTGATGAATGTCGATGATGTAAACTCAAGATTGGATAGACTAGATGCCTAACCTCATGATGAATGAGCGTCACTAATATATGGTCAAAGAGATTGATAGAAATCTCAAGTGAGCATATAGGATAGCTAATTGATTGATCAAAGCGATTGATTGGATCAAGACCTGGTCACATTTTGTTGATATCATGTTGTAGGAGGATCTAGATGTATTGATTCATCCAGGGGGGAGCAAGAGGATTAGTGAGGCCTTCAATGCTGAAAAGAGTGGCTCTCTTCGTCCTAGTTGGCATATTGATATGAGACATTGATTTGTATCATGGGACATTGCATTTTATTGATTATTTCTTTGATATCATTGTATACTTGGACTATTTATTGTTTATGATGATCTATAGATATGGACTCTATATGCTGCTTATGATTCATAATTGATTAACATGTTACTATGATGATGATGACCTATATGACATATATGCAGTGATTTCATGGATGATGCTATGATGGTGTTCCTTTCCTTTATGTGTTATGATGATCTATATGCCTTGATGAAATGATGATGATCTTGATGATGTGATGATGTTTATGATTTACTTGATCTATATGATGATGAAAATGATTCTATCTATGACTTGTATGATTTATATGGTGAAGATGTTGTTTCTATGATGCAATTATTTAAATGATTAAATGAAATGATCTATATGGAAAATGCTTATAATGATGACGTATACTAATGAATGTTTATTTAGATTCCTTGATGTATATGCATATAATGATGAAATGACAAAATGATACTATTGAAATACATTTGATTTTAATTTTTTTTTAATGTAATATGATGGTTGTGGATGAAAATGCTTATAATGATTAGATGATGAAATATGAATAATGATGATGTAATAATATGGTTAATGAATCTAAATGTACAAATGCAATTAAATGAACTTAATGGATAAATGATTCTAAAGAAACCAATGATAATGATAAATGAATCTAATGCAACCAATAATGATATGATTAATGCAAATGACACTAATGCAATCTAACATGATTAATGCAAATGTTTTTGCTTGTCCAAATATACTCAATATTTATTTCGACCGTTGTTCTCGAATGAAATGGGATGAAATGTTCTCGAATGAAATGGGATGAAATTCTTATAATGTAACTGACAATGAATCCTTATAATGCAGATGATAGTGAACTAATCCAAAATGATCTAACTTAAATGATACTGCCATTCCTCACATGCTTTCTTGTAATAGTGCTTGATTTCATCATTGAGCTTTAAATGTTGTAAGAAAATACAAGCATCTTGATATAATGATTCAAGCTGACTTGAGTGCTTATTACATGGATTTTGATATAGCAAGTTAATATAAGCAACTTGATATAATGAATCAAATTGACCTGAGTATTTCTTGCAGAACAGACAAGGATTATCATTTTTCATGCATGACTCCGAATGTCCTCCTTGATCTTTTGTCGATCATATCCTTAGATGAGTACATACATTACTAAGAGATAAACCATAGATAACAAACAAAGAAAATAATCATGACCCATCATAGCTCATCTAGTCATGGACATCATCGAGTTGCATAGGGTACATGATCAGAAAAAATCAAGATATAAACATTGAATCATGTATGCCACACATATATTCTCATGATCATTAACTGATATAATCATATTGATGAATGATCATTGATAATCCTTCATTACTTGCTAGTTGAATCCTTGTATTCTGAGTTTCAAAATTCAATTGTTACAAATGTCTTGATCTTTGTTGCCTCGTTGTTTGTCATTTGTTTCAAAACCCTAGGAGTTGTTTGGTTTTTCTAATATTTTGAATTTTTTTTAATTTTTCGAAGATTTTAAAGGTGCCCTTAGAAAAATGTTTTAGGATTTTTCCCCCAGCAAAAATAAATTTTATGATGGATGTACAAAGGATGATCCAAACCATGGTGGGATACAATGCCGATATGATTGATTATGATAAAATCCAAGACAGTGACTATGATAAGTATGTCAAAGATTGATAATTGTTGATAAGTTGCATATTTCCTACTAATGGTTCAAAGCAATGGATGAGAAAGATTAAATGAATATGCATGGATAGACAGATGCAATAGGATGGATAGATGGGAAAAGCGATCTCATAGATGGATGAACCCACTTTTAGATATGCTTGTTTATCAAGTTTTCACCATCTAAATTTATTGCATTTTTTCCATATTTGATTTTTTTTAACTATTTTTGTTTTTGATTAAGGAAAATCAGGTTTAAGGGACCCAAAACTTGCTTACATAATGAAGAGATAACCAAAAGAGAAACTAGAAATAACAAAACAAATAGGGAAAGGTTGCAAAAGAACAGTAGAAAGAACAACAACCAAAGAAAAGAATAGCTCAAGGCCAGCGAGAGACTGGCAACCTAAAACCAAATTACACATCAGATGAAGATCTTTATAGTCTCTTTCGCATCCTTGACCATCATAATCATCACATTAGCTGCCTCTTTCAGTTCTTTATTTTCCTGCATCTGTTGATTGTCTTTGGTCTTCAACTCCAGCTCACTTGTATTTTGCCTAGTTTTACGTCTGGAGGAGTGTAGAACAGAACTAGAAGTTGCCTCATCTTCAATGATCAGCATTTCTTTATTCTGCTTGTTCTTTTCTAGGCAAGCAACCAATGCATTCATGTTTTGAGAAGACACCTTCAACACCACCAGACTATGCTCCATGAATTTCTTCAAAGCATTCTCAGTTTTTTGAATCCGATTGTTTATCAGACCATTATCAACCTCACACTTTTCTTTGATAGTCCTCACCACATCCTCAAGATGCTTCAAATCTCCCTTAATAATGTCTTTTTCCGGCCAGTCCAGAATTTCTTCTTCGTCCTCTGCATCACTAGTATCCTCTGCATCATCCTCTTTACCTTTAGTGTTGATATCCTTAATCAAATTCTCAATTTTAAAATCCAACTCTCTCTATTTATCCTGAATGCTAGTGATGTTATCAATCACCCATTTCTGTAAATTGAACATTTTTTAACTATTTTTGTTGTTTTACACTTTTTTTGTGTTTTTTATGCTTTTTAGGGATTTTTGCTACTTTTCTGATTTTTAGGTTTTTTTTTGCATTTTCAGTATTTTTTTGGTATTTTTTGTTGATACTTTTAAGCATAGAATTTCTTCAGATGCATAGTGTTTATAGGCTCATCGAACCAATCACCTTCTGGTGTAGATAATCTATATGCTCTTGAACAATATGTTTCTTCCACAACAAAGGGACCCAACCAATTTGGCTCAAATTTACCTTTCTTTTCTCGATCTTGTTGATTTCGTGGATTCTCCCTTAGAACTAGATCTCCAATCTGAAAAATGTGTGGCTTAACTCTGTGGTTGTAAATTCTTGCCATCCTCTATTGGTATGCTTTCAAATAATGTGAAGCATTTTGGCAACGTTCTTGAATCAGCTCAAGTTCTTGAAGCCTAGAGACTCATTGTTCTTCCTCTGGGATAAGACCTTCCAAGGACACTCGTAGAGAAGGTATCTCTACTTCCACTAGTAATATGGATTTTAATCCATAGACTATATAATATGGAGAACTTTGCCCCTATTGGTGTGTGAATACTGGTTCGCTATGCCCATAGAGAAGGATTTAGCTGAATATGCCAGTCTTTACCACCTTCATTGACTGTCTTATTCAGGATCTTTAGGATTGTTTTATTTGATTCCTTAGCTTGACCATTTCCCTGTGGGTAATATGGTGTAGAAGACCTATGTTGGATATGGAATCACTCATATAGTTCCTTCACGTCTTGATTCTTAAATGGCCTCCCATTATTAGTGATGATGGTCATAGAGACTCTATAGCGACAGATTATGTAGTTCAAGATGAATGATGATATTTGTTTTCTTGTCACCTTTGTCAAAGGTACTACTTCAATACACTTAGTGAAATACTCAGTAGCAGTCAAAATGAATTTATGTCATTTAGAAGATGAAGGATTTATCTTACCCACTAGATCAAGACCCCATTAAGAAAATGGTCATGATCTTTCCATAGGATGTAATTCTTGTGTTGGTGTGTGGATGAGGCTCCCACGGATCTGACATTGTTTGCATTTTTTGGAATATGTAAATGAATCTCTCTCCATAGTAGGCCAATAATAACCCAATCGAAAAAGTTTCTTAGCTAGCATTAAACCACTAAAGTGCGTGCCACAAATACCTACGTGGACTTCGTTAAGAACATTCTCAAATTCCTCATGTTCGAGACATCTCAGTAGAGTGCTATCTAGACATCATCTATATAAGGTATCAGCAATGATAGTATAGCGGGAGGACTGACGGATAAAATTTATTTTTTGATTGCGGGATAGGTCAGGGGGAAGGATATTCTCTTTTAAATATCAATTAGTTTGGTTATATAAAGATTGATCGATTTTGGATATGTGGCAAATCATGTGGGTATTCTAAGATTCAATAGTAGATTGCAAAATATCTTCCACCGGGAATTCGCAATGTTGTTGATTCTCTTGATTCTAAAAAAGAGATGTTTTTGTAGCCATTGCATCTGCCACTTTGTTCTCATTTCTTAGGATCTGAGTGAATGATACTTCTTCAAAGTGTTGTTTAAAATCTTCAACCAGTTGATTATAGGGCATCAACTTGTCATCCTTGATTTTGATAATCATCATTTATCTAGTTAATTATGAGCTATGAATCTCCATAAACATGTAATTCCTTGATGTTCCATTGAATGGCCATTTTGGTCCCAATGACCAATGCCTCATACTTTGCAGTGTTGTTCGTGCATGGAAATCGCAATCTGTATGATTTTGGAATTGTGTGACCTTGAGGTGTGATGAACAAGATTCCAACACCTGATCCATGTTGTGTATAGGAGCCATCAAAGTATAACTCCCAAAAATTTGTGTTAACTGTCAAAATATATGCATCAAGAAATTCAATGTGCAATGGTGTATCATCTTGCAAGGGTACTTTAGCCAATTGATCAGCAATGACATGTCCTTTAATAGATTTTCGATCAACATACTCTATATCAAACTCACTTAGTATCATGACCCATTTAGCCAATCTGCCTTTCAAAGTTGGCTTGCTTAGAAAATACTTCAGTGGATCTATTTTTGTTATTAATTTCACAAAATTAGTCAGCATATAGTATCACAATTTTTGAGTTGCAAATACAACTACGAGGCATGTCTTCTCAACTGATGTATAGTTAAATTCATAGCCTACAAGTGTCATGTTGATGTCACATATTGCTCTCTTTTCCTTCTTCATCATGTTGTGATAAGAGAGCTCCTAGTGATACATTTGTTGCTGAGATGTAAAGCAACAATGGTTTACCTTTGATTGGTGATACCAATACTGGAGGATTCACCATATATTCCTTCAGTTGCATTAAATATTCCTCACATTTATGATCCCATTTGAATGGAACATTCTTGTGTAATAGGTGAGTGAGGGGATTGTAGAACAGAATATGCCACTGAGAGGGGGGTGAATCAGTGGTTTCCAAACTTAAGCCTCTTTTATCTTAAATGTGACTACCGGTTAACATATCTAACACAAAGTGATTATATCGATGAGGTAGGGGAAGACATCAAGATGCAAGCACACACAAATACACATCACATAATACCAGATGTATGAGGAAAACTTAACATGGGAGAAACCTTAGTGAGAAATGATGTTGGAGTCTACTACTCCAATCCAGCCTCACAGTAAACATTGATTACAAAGTTTAGGGAACCAACCCAAGAAGCACCAACCCCTGATTTTAGGGAACCAACCCCAGATTTAGGGCACCAACCCCAGATTTAGGGCACCAACCCCTACACCGAGCACCAACTCAGTGATCACAATAACATATATCAAAACAATAGTAATAACCTTGTTACAAAATAGCTTTGTAACTCTCACACATATCTCTTCACTAGTTCACATCTATTCAGTTCTTGGCTCACCTTCTTTGGCTCTTCCTCTACTCTGTCTCTGTCGGTTGTCTGCTCTCTCTCTCTCTCTCTCTCTCTCTCTCTCTCTCTCTCTCTCTCTCTCTCTCTCTCTCTCTCTCTCTCTCTCTCTCTCTCTCTCTCTCTCTCTCTCTCTCTCTCTCTCTCTCTCTCTCCATTTCTTGCTACTCCTACCTTACCGGTTCAGAATCCACCTCTTCTCTACTAGTTTACTGTTATGTCTGATCACTACCAATTCTCAACTTACCAGTCAAGCCTTGCTCTGATCTTGCCTTGTCGGATCTTCACCAACACAGCCACTGCACTGCAACACCTTCTACTACCTTCCTGGAGGTTCTAGCACCAACAGTTGACTTGACTGTAACACACTTTGCAGCTTACCGGTCACTCTAACCTTACTACTTATACTTCTGCTAAACACTCTCTCCGGTTGCACCTCCAACACTTAGTCACTATGATCTTCGATGAACTCTCTGACTAGTTGGCTCTCTGCTCCACTTTCACTTTGTATTCTTCAACTTTCGACCTATAGCATCAATCAAATATGATGTTTGGTCTACATATTTATATGTGAGCTTTCTTGCCATAACCGACATTCAAACTTCACATGTCTAGGGTTTATTCATCAACCATGATGCGTACCAAATCTAATCAGATCTTTTCCTAGAGATTGACCACTTGCAATAGATCACTCAACTTTGCCAATCCTATTGCATCCATAACACATTTTCTATATTCATCAAACACAACATATTTATCGGTCTGCACTTGTCAACCACAATGAAGTGATCACATAGTTAGCTTCAATTACCCTGATTAGCACCTAGACACACTGCATCGATCATGATGCCAATGAATCAAATCTTTATCATATGATCTGTCTCGAGCTCCTTCCTTCTACTCTCATCCCTTGATTTACGCCATCAGCATTAATGTTGACCAATCACCAACTACCTCACAAGACAATGCACGATCCATTTGTATGACACCTAGACTCCATGTGGCATCTCTGTCGGCATGCACCTCAACTCAATCGCCATGTCGGTTATACCTTAACCAGTGAAACTTCAATCCTGTACTTTGCTTGCTTAACGGTTGACATACTTACCTATAACCACCTTGATGACACCATGTCATCAATCTTCAACAGTCTTCATCTGTCTACAACTGCATTCTGGTTGCACCCTTTGTCTGTAGCTGCTCAACCTTGCCTTCTTCTTCATCAGCATGGACATCATCTCAACTGGTTTGTCAAAGTGACAAATCCATCACTTCTTTACTCTTCCTTCTCTGTCCTAGTAGCTCAACTTGTCAACTCAAGCTGATAAGATGCACATCTTTGGTTTCACACATCTGAGACATCCTTGTGTTTCACAGGTTCATCTGGTGTGAGCCTTCAATCACCTACCTTCTACTTTTATATCTTATCTCAGAGGGTTATGATGTATTCCATGCATATTACGAGATAATATCAGAATTACCACTTACCAGTGGAAGTGGATCCTTGTCACCTGCTGACCAATGATTGGTGGGAACCAATTGTCATTACATTGTGCTCAGTCTCCTTCCGGTGTTACACCAATATGACTTCCCTATTTGAGAAGACATAACTTCAACCAAGGACATAAGATCTGGTTGAGCACACTCCATGTCAGTCTTCTCTTCATCTTGGTGACATCATCATATGATTGTCGGTCGACAACAACACACTGCCAACATATCACTTACAGATTGTCATACCATATCGGTCTCCAATACTTATGTCTTCAACACAAGACAACACTAACTTGTGTACTGGTGACTCCAATGACCACAATATTGGTTGACATCCTCTTCTTACCGGTGACAAGCTATACCAATAACCTGCAATACTAGTTGATATCAATGACACCATTACTGGTTGACATCAATGACAACATAATGCTGACAATCTCCCCCTTTGGCATCGATGTCAACAAATGCAGTATATGATAGACTACAAATTCTCTCTCCCCATTTGACAACAATGGAAAAGGGTACAGACAGAGCTTTCTACCAATTGCTTCTCCTCCTTTGACCATTTCACTCCGCATCCTCTCAACCAACAATATTGGAGATAGAGGGCTCTGACACCAACTAATACCTATTACTCTACTACCAAATGTATAACCAATCTAATATCAACTATAGAGAAGTGTGTCAGTGAATTCTACTTACCTGTCGATCAGATTTCATCATCTCCCCTTTGATATGCAGAAATTTATTTTGCCTTTTGCTGATACCAAGTATTGAAGCTAATACTGATACCAATTTGATATCACCTCTATATTCTTCGATACCAAATTTATGTTCTCTCCTTGTGCAGGTAACTGTCCCTCTTTGCAGGAAACTCTCTCGGTGGTCCAGTTGTGATTTCTATTAAGTACAAATTGAGTCAACATTGAAAGACCTCGCAAACACGGACCGATGAGCATATCCTAAAGTATCAATCATATCGATACAACCATAGACACTTTCTCTCCCCCAGTGTCCAGCATGTCTGATACCAATCAGAAAATATGGCTGTGAACTCCCCATAAGCCATAGATCTCAAGCCTTCATTGCTTGGCAGGTTTTGAATCAGAGCTCCAATCTACACCTTATACCAGTTGAGCTGAGTGAATAAGTGATTGACCGATTATCTTCTATCTCTAGGACATCCATCATAGCTTATGACATGATCTTATATGAACACAATGCCATACCACATCACTATCATGCCAAATTTCATACCGATTAGATCAAAAAGATGCATGCATATATGATCTACTATGAGGCCAGCACATGCCATTCAGGTCTTTTCTAATATCACCTGAGACATAATCACCTAAATCCATGCTACTAGAGTTGCTACAATGATCCTAGAATACATTGACTTACATAACCTGCAATACTGGTACATATCCATTCCAGTCAATATACATACCGGTTTACTATGATATACCGAATCAAAATCTCCACTGGATAACCTTCCTCTATTCTCATTCCTCTTGTGTCAAGTGCCTCTGATTCCAATTACAATTTGAACCATCTACTGACACATGTAGCAGTAATCCATAGATCTCTTATGTTGGTGTGTAGCCAAGGCACTAACTACACATACTGCCATTGCATCTTCTTCCTTATACTGGTAGCAACTTGTATTTTCATTTTTCTTTTTCACTAAGGGGGTGAATTGTATGATCAATAAGTAACTCCCCCTAAGGTCCTGCATCTCTTTTAATCCTTAGGAGATATAACCTATGCATTGAATGCATAGTGCTGGTCCATGGTTCTACTCTCTTGCTTCTTCCTCCATACCTACTTGATCTTCCTTTTCTCATTTTCAGTCTTTGGAGCAGGTCTTACCTTCTTCTACTGATGGGTCCTTGATCTACTAGATTTTGCATCATGATCAGAAGCATTTCTCTAGAAGTAGACTATGTTCATACCAACCATATGACTGGAGGACCTTCTATCAATCTGGTTTGACCATTTTCTTCTGATCATGTTGTTGTAGTCAGCAATCGAAACCGGTGGATCTCTCGATCTTGCAGGAACACTTCTCCTTTGGTTCCATGCAGGTCTTTGACTCCCATATGCTTGATAACCACTTCCATATTGAGCATGATTGTTATACCGGCTGCCATATGACTGCAAGTTCTTCTTTCTGCAATCATGATTTCTATGGCCAAATGCATTACATCTTTGATGGGAAAGATAGTTATTCCTAGGAAAAGAATATTGTCTATTCCTATAAGACCTCATGTTGCATTCATCTGCCCTATGGCCATAATCTTTGCAAGAGAAATAGTAACCAAAGAAGGAGAGCGTATTACTTACAAATTTATTCTACCAAACATGAGGGAATCTTACCGGTTTGGCTTCTCCATTTATACTTCTCTAGGGATTGTTCTTGGGAACATCAACATCTATTTTTCTTCCACCGAGAGAAGGTCTTCTAGGTTGTCTTCTCATGTACTTGTTTCTGGTGAAGTTGTCTTCTCTCAACTTTCCTTTCCCTTTAGGATCAGCATTGTTTTTCCTTGCAGCACTTGTCTTCTTTAGCTTCATGTCCTCACCAGTTGTAGTCAGATCAACCTTCCTTCTTGGAGAATTTCAGATAGTGAAGGTCTATCCTTTGTTATATCCACTTGAGGAGACAAATTGAATGTCTTTGTGGGAGAATTTCTTATTGGTGGAGCATTCATCGGTAGCAAGACCTAATCCTCTAGTATCCTTAGAGTGTTTTTTGTTTCTTTAACATTTAATCCAAGGCATCAATGCTGCCATCAAACTGGATTCTTACCTTGAGCTCATCTTGGCACTTCTCAAGGTCTTTCCAAAGATTCTCCACTTCAAGCTCCAACTCCTCACATCTACTCACTTTAGCATCAACTACTGATTTCAATTCACCAGTTATTTCCTTTGCCTCTTCTAGTTGAGTTGTCAATATGCAGATGTTATCATTTGACTCTTCAAGGCATGTTCTCAACCGGTTCATTCTTCATGAACTGGCTCTTTGTAACTCTTAAATTCATTTCTAACATTTTTTAGCTCATCCAGGGAACTTACCAGCTCTCTTTCAAGATCAACTTGAGCTTCATCATCTTCTTCATCTTCACCATCACTGCCAAACACATCTTGCTGGTAGGATTGATCTGCAAGATCACTTTCTGATGTGTGCATCTCATCTTCTGATTCTTGAGCCATGAAGAGATGGGTTTCCTCTCCATCATCTCTGTTGCTGCTACTAAGTGATCTATCTTCATCCCACAGAATCATGTGACACATTTCCCTTCTTGTTCTCACAAATCGGTGTTGTGGTGGTAGGCTCATTTCCATAGAGCTTCTTCAATCTATCCCATAGGGTTTTTGTCAATTTACATCTTTCCACCTATGAGGAAACATCACCGAAAAGCCAATTGAGTATAGCCTTCATTGCTTCATCATTGCACATAGATCTTCTTTAAGCTTCAAGATGGGTCGGAGGACTAACCAGTCTAAAGAGACCATTTCCAACCTTCATCTAGACATAATAGCCTAATGAGTATAGGTAGACTTCCATTCTACAACTCCAAATAAAATAGTTTGACCCATTAAACACCGGTGTAAGGATTGACTCAAAATTGACCATTGTTTCCTGACTCCAGAATCTACCCAAGCTAGAGAAAGCTTATCTAACTGAAAACCTAGGTTCTGATACCAATTTTAGAACACACGATGCCAATGAGAGGGGGGTGAATCAATGGTTTCCAAACTTAAGGATTTTTTATCTTAAATGTGATTACCGGTTAACATATCTAACACAAAGTGATTATACTGGTGAGGTAGGGGAAGACATCAATATGCAAGCACACACAAATACACATCACATAACAAAGGATGTATGAGGAAAACCCAACATGGGAAAAACCTCGGTGAGAAATGTTGTTGGAGTCTACTGCTCCAATCAAGCCTCACAATAAACACTAATTACAAAGTTTAGGGGACAAACCCAAGGAGCACCAAATGCTAATTTTAGGGCACCAACCCCTAATTTAGGGCACCAACCCAAGGATCACCAGCCCCTGATTTAGGGAACTAGCCCAAGGAGAACCAACCCCTACATCGAGAACCAACTTAGTGATCAAAATAACATATATCAAAATAATATCAATAACCTTGTTACAAAAGAGCTTTGTAACTCTCACACATATCTCTTCACTAGTTCACCTTTATTCGGTTCTCTGCTCACCTTCTCTAGCTCTTCCTCTACTCTGTCTGTGTTGGTTCTCTTCTCTTTTCTCACTCTCTCTCTCTCTCTCTTTGTTCTTCTTTTCTTTCTGTTATTGTTTCCTTAATGGTTCAGACTCCACCTCTTCTCGGTCAGTTTACTATTCTCTCTGATCACTACTAGTTCTCAGCTTACCAGTCAAGCCTTGCTCTTATCTTGCCTTATCGGATCTTCACCGACACTCCCACTGCACTGCAACACCTTATGTTGCCTACCTAGGGGTTCTAGCACCACGAGTTCACTTGACTGCAACACACTTTGTAGCTTACCGGTCACTCTAACCTTACCAGGTAAACCTCTGCTAAACCCTCTCGCCGGTTGCACCTCCAACACTCAGTCACTATGATCTTCGATCAACTCTTTGACTGGTTGGCTCTCTATTTCACTTTCACTCTCTATTCTTCAACATCTGGCCTGCAACATCAATCAAATATGATCTCTGGTATGTATATTTATATGTGAACTTTCTCGCCATGATCGACATTCAAACTTCACATGTCTAAGGTTTCTTCATCGACCATTAGGCATACCAGATCATATCAGATCTTGTCCCAAAGATTGACCACCTGAAACAGATCACTCAACTCCACCAATCTCGTTGCATCCAGAACACGTTTTCTATATTTAGCAAACACAACATGTTTGTCAGTCTGTACTTGTCAACCACAATGAAGTGATCACGCAGTTAGCTTCACCTACCCCGATCAAAACCTAGACACACTGCATCGATCATGATGAAATGAATCAATCTTTGTCCTCTGATTTGTCTCGCGCCACATCCTTTTTCTCTCGATTTGTGATTTACACTATTGGTAATAATGTCAACCAATCATCAACTACCTCACCAATAATGCACAGTCCATTTGTTTGACACCTAGACTCCAAGTGTCATCTTTGTCGTCATGCACCTCAGCTCAGTCACCATGTCAATTTAGACTATGTCATCGACCACAACACACAACTAGTGTTCATCTACCGATTCACTGACCCTGTCGGTTATACCCTAACTGGTGAACCTTCAAGCCTGCCCTTTTCTCACTTATCAGTTAACATACTTATCGAAAACCACCTTGATGACACCGTATCATCAATATTCAACAATCTCCATCTTTCTGCATCTACATTCTAGTTTCACTCTCTGTCTGCATTTGCTCAACCTTGCCTTCTTCTTCATCAACTTAGACATCATCTCAACCGGTTTATCAAAGTGACAAACTCATCACTTCTTTAATCTTCCTTCTTTGTCCCCGTAGTTCAAATTGCCAACTCAAGATGATCAGATGCACATCTCTAAATTCACACACCTGAGACATCCTTGTGTTTCACTGGTTCATTTTGTGTGAGCCTTCAATCACTTCTACTTTTTTGTCTTATCTCAGAGGGTTATGATGCATTCCATGCATATTGGGAGAAAAGCTCATAATTACCACTTATCAGTGGAAGTGGATCCTTATCACCTATTGATCAATGACTGGTGGGAATTGATTGTCATTACATTGTGCTCAGTCTTCTTTTGGTGTTACACCAATATGACTTCCCTATTTGAGCAGACACAACTTCAACCAAACACATATGATCTGGTTGAGCACACTCCCTGTCAGTCTTCTCTTCATCTGGTGACATCATTTGAATCTGGTGGGAGTCCTGCTGATTAACATCCAACTACTTACTGGTTTTGCACTTCTTCATTATCTCACCCTTCTTTTTCATTAGTCATATCCTCTTCGGTTGACAACAATGCACTACCAACATATCACTTACCGGTTTTCATACCATACCGGTCTCCAATACTTATGTCTTCAACACAAGCCAATACTAACTTGTATACCGGTAACTCTAATGACCACAATGTTGGTTGGCATCCTCTTCTTACCGGTGACAAGCTATACTAGTAACCTGCAGTACTAGTTGACCATAATGTCGGTATCCTCCTCTTCTTGGGAAATATTGCATTTAAATTTGTAATTTTATTTTCTTAGCAATGTTGGAAATGGGTATTTGAATGTGGTTTTATGGTTATAATGTCCTTGTGATTTTTTTATGAAATTGTTATTATGTTGTGTTGGTTTGTATTTCTCTTGTAAACCCTAGTTTAGGTCCTCATAGAGTTTGGAGTCCATATACTATGATCTGCATTTGTATGGTTGTATCTATGACACATTTTTGTTCATGTATTCACTGGTTGAAGGCATATTATTGGTTTTCTAGTCTTGTTGATTGAATGTAAACCCTATTCTATATTTGAGAGGGTCTCTTACAAGTTCTAAGTCAGTTTCAGACCCTATTTGTGCCTTTGCCCAAATATAGGTATGTTTAATTATATTCTTTTCTCGTTTTGCAAATATTGTTACTAGGTTACAAAAGTGCTAAAACAAGTGACAAAAGTGCCACTATGGGAGTCAAAAGCTCCAGAGTAGAAAAAAAGTGCTAAAACAATGTCATCACATTTTGGGATGGGGTTTTGACCTTTCGAGTGGACCTTTTTTTGTTGATTTTGGACTCTAGAGGTTAAGGTTTGTTGAATTGATGATTTTTGGGCATTGATTCATGCTTTGAGGTATGTTTGGATCCTATTTGGGCTCCAGAAAGTATTTTTACACTAGTTTTTTTAGGTTTGAAATGTTTCTCCAGGAAGATGTGTGCATCCCTTGTTGTTGAGGATGAGTATATGCAGCTCTAGCGAGAGGTTATGTTGTGCTTCGTTGTTGAGGACTATGTGATATCATTGGATTTATATTATTTACCTATTTATGTGTTTATATCACTTTTGAGGCTCTTTTTATTGTTGCATTATGATGCATTGAGCTTATGGCATGATCTTGTTATATGGATTTGTTTGTATGTTTATAAATTATCCTTTATGAATCAATTTTGTATCAGATTTGTGATGATTTTATTGGATGCCTTTCATACTGAGTCTCATGTTATTGTAAAATGTATCTTGTCATATTTTTACCCTATGGTCTTGGTCCATGTTGGGAGAGTGGGCTATTGTATGTGTTGGCCTAGGTTATGAGCACTAGATCTCTATAAAGGGGGTCTAGACCTATGGAACCATATGAAGAGTTTATCATTTAATTTGCATGTGATAAAATTATTAATAATTGATTTGTGAGCTGGATATTTAGGGATTCACCTAATCAAGATAAAGAACATGTTGTTGTATGCCCCAATTGGACAGACCGACTGAGAGGGTTTCGAGTTCCTAGATTGGGAAGATTGTTGGAGCAGTATACCTGACCTTCTTTGAGTGACTCCAAGGTGGAGACGGATGCCACATGAGTTTTGCATGTGATGAAACTCTACCCCACATGTGTCCATTATCCATATGCCCTTGTTGTTGATTGTGCCTCTAGAGATTGATTGCTCTGATTTATCCATGTGATGCATTTTTGGTGTCACATTATATCCTATGGTTGTTAGGTGTCATCTTAGGTCTTGAGTGTAAGTTGGAACCTTATGTCATCTCCTAGCATGGGGGGTGGTTCCTATATGGTCCCACATGGTCAAGTGGTTTGATGCCTTCTACCATTGGGATATTCTTCTTGGATATTAGGGTGAGTGGATTTGGATCTATGGTATCTCATCGTGTGTTTGGAATATTGGATAATATCTATCTAATTAGAATTGATATCATGTGTTATGAAAGATGTAAATGTAAAGAAGAATATGCAATTAGTATACTGAGAACATGTATTATAAAATATGTAGTATGATGGTTTCTAAATGAGATGTATTGTATGATATTATTGTAGATGGATATTCAACTGGCATATGTAGTTCTTGATTGAAAATTTAAGAAATGAATTAATAGATACAAATGTAATATTTTGTGAATTTCTAGTGATGGTAGTGAATGTGTTAACGATCATGGATGCCTTGGTTGGAAAGATGCATATGTGTTAATGTCTTATCATAATTGCATGAGAAGTAAATGTTTAGTTGGATATTAGTATATGGTGTTCTAGATGGATATATGATGTGTTAGTTTAATGTCAAGTAGTGACATTCAGATACCCTAGGGAATGGAGATACATTATATGGTTTAATATGAAATTATGTTAATGAATAAATAGATGTTCTGCTTGCATAATATAATTCATGGTTATGTTCATTCATGTGATCATTTATATAGTCAATGATCCATTGATGAATAATAGTAGTAATGATGCATTCTAGATGTGAGTGTTAATGTGGTAGTGAGGATTAATCTAAAGAGAATTTTTTTTTTTATCTCCTTTGTTAATAAATTTTGGTTTATTTCTCTATGGTATTTTGTTGGGTATTACATCTGGTATCATAGTCTGTGTTGCAAACAATGGGATCTCGGGTTAAGGTTTTTTCTATTGTCCTTGTGTGGTGTAATATAATGTTTTCTTGACTTGAGTGGTTGTTTGAAAATTTGAGATGGAAAATGGTGTTGGTACTTAGTTGATATTATATGATAATGCTATGTATTTCTCCCTAATCCCTCCTAGGAATCATAATTTTTTGAAACATATGTGTATTCATTTCTTATGCATTCCTCCTAGATGAGCATGATGTCCATATGATTGTATGTGGTCTTGCTTGTTTGCAATTTCTAGTGCTTACCTGAATATTAGAGGTTGTTATTCTTATATAATTGATCATGCTACAAAATGAAAAAAAATTGCAAGTGTTCTCTTATCTAATGTTATGATTATAGGGTTAGTTTATTACATCAATATTCTATATGTACTTGGAATAGGAACATGTTGTATCATGATTCTTTATACTTGTAAAAGAGATTGTGTATCCATATGTTATGTATCTTCATGTATTTGTTGGTGTAATTGAAAAGGGAATATGATGTAGTAATTTAGGAAGAGTTATCATTGTACATTAATTGATGCATTGGGTATCCTCTATGTAATGTAGATTATGAGTTCTATGTGGGAAAAGAAAGAGTTAGTTTCTATGCACTTGCATTGAATTTAATATTGTAACATTTATTTTCTTATGAATAGTAAGATGGAGTGTTTGTATTATGCATGATATAGCATAGACCATGGTGTGGAATTAAAGAACATGTATGGAATGCACCTACATAAGGAAATGGTTGTCTAAGGATGCCTTTCTCTTTCAATTATTCTTTTATGTTAATGTAAGGAAGTTAATTGGCAAAGTATGGATACCAATGGAACTAGCAGGTGTTTATATATGTGGGTGATTTTTCATTTAAGTAAAGAATATTTGAATGAAGAATTGAGAATTATAGCTTCATTTGTAATGTTAGGAGATCTCATGGAAGGTTGAGTGGCATATCTTAGAATATAATATGAATACTACAATAAATGAGATATGCCTAGGAATTTGAAATTGTTCATGCATAATTCTAGTGTGTACACATTGGTTGTTGATAGTGTTCTCTCTTGCTTTCCTTTTTCATTTAGGTAAAATTATCATAGCACTTACAAGTTTATTGATAATGAGTAGGAGTTTTGGATATTCATTGTTCAAATTTGGTATTGCATATATATTAAAGGAAAAGTTTGGATAAAAAAAATTGTTTTGTAGATTGAGACTTGTGCATTGTATTCATGATTATTTTAAGGAAGAGTTGATTAGTTAGAACTCCTTTTTGCATAAATAATTTAGGAAGTTCTTATAGACTAACCAGTTAGAAGACAATGTCATCATATGCGTGTAGAATGAAGTAAAAACTTGGTGAATTGCATGCACATATAAAATTCAAAATTATACCATTATGTCTTTATTTGGTTTGGAAAGATAAAAGTTTGAGTTTTGAGTAAAAGTTGTGTGGTTAAATGGACTGATTAAGACAAGGTGTTGTCTCCTTATCCTATTCATAGAAATTGTTTATTTCATGTATTCTAGTTGGATGTATTGATGGTATAATGTATGAAGTGTATTGTGTTATTAGATGATTGTGTTTGTTGATTGCTAGGAATGCTTAGTTGCAAAGGATTATTATTAAGTGATGACAAGAAATGAGGCTGGATAAGGTGATATATGTATGTAGTTGAAATTGTATGTGTCATTCAATGAAAACTAAGTGGTGGCAAATAAGGATATGATATCTAGTTTTATACTTAGTGTGGATAATTGACTGGTTAATGGCTTGTAGGGAAATGATCTTAGATGGTTGAAGTAGAAATATGATAATAAATTTTACTTTAAGTAATGAGATTTAACTATTTTAAGTAATTAGTTAGAGTAAAAATATGAATGAACAAATGTTTAGCAACATCATGTAGAACATTCCAATCATCTGCTTACTATTTACTGAGCACTAAAATGGTGTATGCATGTTAAAGTGTATCATCGAGTGATTAATTGAAGCTATAACATTTGTTAATATTATAACTTAGTAAATGCGATTATTTATAGATAGGATATCTTGAACAATAAGCATGTATGAGTGTACTACTTGTATGAGACACTTTATCTCCTCTGTTCATATGTTATTACTCATGAAAAATAGTTGTCTATATCATTGCATTAGAAGGGTAAGGAATGTGGACATATAAATAAAATTATGATTTTAAATGTTTGTGCGCACTCTCTAACACATTCAAGGCATTGTACCCTTGGGTGTTGTGTAGCGGTTACTCCCTTTTGGTGTGACTGATATTGGTCACCTCATGATGTAGAATTGGATAAGTTGGTTATATTGTCTTGAATTAATTTGTGTTTTTGTGAATTATCCTTGGAACTAATTTGATTTTGAATCTCTTGTTTTAGGGTTGTCCACTAATTTCATCTTTCATTTGTTTTTTTCTTGTGGTGGCACTTGTCACAGTTTATTTCTTGATCGATTTCACCGACAAATTTTATTTCTTTTCACGATTTTATAATTGGATTTGAGGATATTTCCTTTTGACTTATTTTTGTTGTCCATAGTGGTCATTCTATATGTTGAGTGTTGTGGGCCCTCATCTTGTTTCAGTGTTGTCTCTATCATGTTCACTTATAGTCTCTAATAGTGTGTGCAAGGGAGGACACCATAGAGAAGTGTGCTAGCTTTAATGAATAATTAGGTAAAGTTAGTATTAGTTGAGTAAATGAAAAACATGTTAATGGGATAATATATATTGATGACTTGTTAGATTTTATGAAAGTTAGTTAGAATTGCATTCAAATTGATAAATTTGTAAGTAGATAGAAGCAAAGGAAACTGTTGACTTCACATCTTCACTGAGTGTTTGTGTATATATATATAGATCATGCAAAGTGAATGATTTAGAACTCTTTGAATAATTGATTGATTGATAGATGCATAAATTCTTGCTTTGGAGTAGCATAGCGGAAGTGTGGTAGGAATTGAAAAGTTGATTATTACAAATCTTGCTTTCGTTTGAGGTTATAGAATGCAGATTTCTGGTTTATATGAGATTCTTTTGATTTTATTTGGTCTTGAAGGAAGTTTATTCAAAATTTATTCATAAAAGTGTGTTGCATATGGGTTCTTAGAGATGTGCTTATGTGTAGAAAATTGCATTAAATGTATATTTTCCTTCTTAATTGTATTCAACTAGATGATTAAAAAGTGTTGGTATGACTTGAATTATCTGAGTTATTGAGATTTCTGCTTATAGATGATAACTCAGATACAATAATTATAGTTTTAATCTTTCAAAACATGATTAGATATAGCCCTCTTGAAGATATTTCAATGATATATCATGCTCAAGGTAACCAGTAAGAGATTTGTGACTTGTTTAATCTTGTGTGAAGTATATTTACTTGGATAATTGAAGCATAGAAAGGAAACTTTTGTAGTCATTATCTTACTTGAGCTAGGAAATGTTTTGGATTAAGAAATATTGTGTTGATGTGTGTATGTTTTTAACTCAACCTCTGGCAACTTCCAGGAGTAAGTCAAGCCCAAGGGGGGGAGGATGTAGTGTCCCTCATAGACTTGCATTTTGATTAACACTTTGATAGACATATAGGCATATGGTGGATACTTAGATGGTTTTCAACACTCTAATTGCTATCTTAGATGATATCATTGATTCTAGTAATCTATGTGGATTTATGTTATTTGATATGACTCGTCATGTTTGGAGATTCACATGATTGAGGATGCTAGGAATACTATATGATATATGACATTTTATGGTTCTTGTGGATGTTAGTACATAGAACCACTTTGATGGATTTACATGATTCATGAAATCATATGCAATCATTGCTCATGCGGGATTACATGACTTATGATGATATGTTGGTACTAACGCTATTTCATGTTTATGACTCTATGTGATGTTTGATAATTTATAGTGTGGTTGTCTTTGTGAGTAGAGATGGTGTCGAATCACTCATTGCGAGCATGATATGCCATTGTGATTCTCTATCACTTGCATGTTTACTATGATGAATATGTATTGTACATGTCGTGCTTAGTGTTTGATGCAGGTTGCAAGTACTAGACATCGACTCCACCTGGCTTCATAGGTCTGAGCATTTCTCTATCCCAATGGAAAGTTATCAGAGATAACATACTTTTCCTCACACGCTCTAGGTCTAGGTTGTGTACCTTGTCAATTATTCCACGACATTAGTTAAGGTTAGAGTTGAGTTGTGTTTTTTTCCCTTCAGTGTAAGATGTTTTGAGTCTATATTTATCCCTAGTTTGTGATCTATGATTATTTAATTATTTGATATTTATTTTAGATTGATTAATGTTTAATTGCTGATTTAATTTATTATTTGATTTAATGTTTAATTGAGGTTTACTTTCTTTTATTTTAATTGAGTTTCTATTTAATGTTGTTTAAAGGAATTTTATATTTATTTTACTTTTTTTTATTATTATTATTTTTATGGTGTCTTTTGATTCCTTATTATTATAATTTATTTACGATTAATTATTGAATAATTTTTATTTAGTTAATTGATATTATTTTAACTATGCATTGGTATTTTATGATTGAATAAAATATTATTATTCATAGGTAATTATTTAAACTATGTGACGTATTGATAGATTGTTATTTGTAAATAGTGAATTACCTATGGGGTGAAGAAATTATTAATTAATCTTCTATATTCCTACCCGTTTGGTTAATTAATATAATCTACCTACCCTTTTATTTGATTGGTTGGATGGGGAAGGTAGGTAAATAAAATACATTAAATAAATACCTTGCTTGAACTATGTGAAGGTAGGTATAATATATGAAATAATGGAATATTTTGATTGGTCGATTTTTAATACAATTTTGGGTTTGATTTTTGGGTATTTTTATGGTTTCCTGTGCATTCATAGGAGGTTGGTGTCTGGGAGAATTCGTAGATTGCTCAAGGATTTGGCATTGGATTTGGATTGTGATTGAAGCTTGCTGGTTTTTTTGGATATTCTTCATTGATTTTTCCTGGCCTTGCTTTGTTTCCAGGTTGGATCCGAATACTTTATTCTTAGGTTTGATCTTTAGGAAAGATTGTCTAAAAATGCTTGTCAAAGATTATTTGGGGAAAAATTGCGAAGCGTTTTTAGTATTTGATCATTCATTTGACTGAAGGAAATGATTTGGGTAAGATTGCATTTAAATTTGTAATTATGTTTGTCTTGGCAATGCTGGAAATGGGTGTTTGAATGTGATTTTATGGCTATAATGTCCTTGTGATTGTTTTATGCAATGGTTATTGTGTTGTGTTGGTTTGAATTATTGTTGTAAACCCTATTTTAGGTCCTCATAGAGCTTGGATTCCATATGTTATGATCTGCATTTGTATGGTTGTCTCTGCGATACATTTTGGTTCATGTATTCACCAATTGAAGGTATATTATTGGTTTTATGGTTTTTTTGATATACAGTCACCCTATTCTGTGTTTGAGAGGGTCTCTTACATGTTATAATTCAGTTTTAGACCCTGTCTGTGCCTTTGCCCAAATCTAGGTATGTTTAATTGCATTATTTTCCCATTTTCTAAATGTTGTTACCAAGTTACAAAAGCACTAAAACAAGTGACAAAAGCACCACTATGGGAGTCAAAAGCTCTAGAGTATAACAAGAGAACTAAAACAATGTGAACACATTTTTGGATGGGGTTTTGACCTTCTAGGTTGACTTTTTTAGTTGATTTTGGACTTCAGAGGCTAGGGTTTGTTGTATTGATGATTTTTGGGCATTGATCCATTATTTCTATGTGTTTTTGAATCCTATTTGGTCTCCAACACATATTTTTTCACTTTTAACTTGAGGTTTGAAATGTTTCTCCTACAAGATGTGTGCATCCCTTATTGTTGAGGACGAGTATATGTAGCTCGGGTTAGAGGTTATGTTGTGCATCACTGTTAAGGACTATGTGGTATCATTGGATTCATATTATTTCCCTATTTATGTGTTTATATCACTTTTGAGGCTCTTTTTATTGATGTATTATGATGCATTGATCTTATGGCATGATCTTGTTATATGGCTTTGTTTGTATGTGTATAAATTGTCTGTTATAAATCAGCTTTGTATCAGATTTGTGATGATTTTATTGGATGCCTTTCATGTTAAGTCTCATGTTGTTTTAAGATGTACCTTGTCATGTTTTTAACCTATGGTCTTGGTCCATGTTGGGAGAGTGGGCTCTTGCATGTGTTGGCCTAGGTTATGAGGAATGGAACTCTAGGAAGGGGGTCTAGACCTATGGAACCACATGAAGAGTTTATGGTTTAATTTGCAAGTGATAACATTACTAAGAATTGATTAGTGGGTTGAGTATTCAGAGATTCACCTAATCAAGATAAATAACATGTTGGTGTATGCCCCAATTGGATGAACCAAGGGAGAGGGTTTTGGGATCCTAGATTGGGAAGACCGTTGGAGCGATATACCTGACCTCCCTTGAGTGACCCCAAGGTGGAGAAGGATGCCACATGAGTTTAGCATGTGATGAAACTCTATCCCACATGTGTCCATTATTCATATACCCTTGTTGTTGATTGTTCCTCTGGAGATTGATTGGTTTGATTTATCCATGTGATATATTTTTGGTGTCACATTGTATCCTATGGTTGGTAGGTGTCATCTTAGGTATTGAGTGTAAGTTGGAAGCTTATGTCATCTCCTAGCATGGGAGGAAGTTCCTATATGGTCCCACATGGTTGGGTGGTCGGATGCCTTTGATGAATACTAAGAGGGGGATGAATTAGTATACCAAAAAATATTGTAAACAAACCTTTAAATATTTTAGCAGATAATCGGTACAACAGATTCACTAATAAATCGGTTAAGATAGATGCAATCCACATAGAAAACAAAGCATTCACCCACAAGAGCACAACCACCATAACACAAGATATTTGACATGGAAACCCAAATGGGAAAAACAACGGTGAGTAGAAACTCACAAGTAACTATCTGCAGAATAGAAACCAAACCAGTTAAGGTCATACAATGTTCTTCACCAGAACAGATCCTATTAGGAATCTAGATCTCTATTAGGAGATAAGTCCTGCTAAAGACTACCTTGTTAAAGGATTTCAGATCCATAGTTGTGAACCACCTTGTTAGAGGATTTACAAAGGGTTTGCTGGGCCTACCTGGTCAAGGGTTTCAGACTTGTCAAAGATATTAGTAATCAACAAGTGAGTGATCTAGATACTAGCACAGTATGCTTGGTTAGATCCTTAATAGCTCATTGTTAATGCATTTTAGCATTAGTTCAGTCTTCAATATCTCCACACTCTATCTCTTCACACAGACTTAATCTTCTCTACAAAGATCGCACATAACCTTTTCTATCACACATCTCATACATCATACATACAAACCCTAGACATGATGTCCTTATAAAGGAAACTAATTTCATGTCAGTCCAATAGGATTAGACTACAAGTTCCTAGGTTCAGGGCATCTAGACACATTTGGTAACACGCCACAAAATCACTGCCAAAGTGTGGATGATAACTCATCACACATTACAAAAATACTGGTTGGTAACTCATCAGAGAGTAATACTGGTTAATACAATATACCAATTACCGGTTGTCAAAAATGAAGACTGCTAGAACATAGTGTTCCAATAAAAAGATAACTATCACTTGGGTCCTTCTTACCACTTGAGGTATCCATACTGCTTGAGCTCTTCAGTCAATCTGTGACCGGTAAACATCTTCTGCAAAATACCGATAGTCTAAAGACTATACATTCAATAATACACAATACCAGTTGGAACAATTACCGGTTGAGCATAGCTCATACATGAAGAAAGTGTGTGTCCATCATCAAGAAAGTGTGTGTCCATCAATTACAATCAAAACATCATCAAAATGCCAACAATCTCCCCCTTTGGCATTGATGGCAACACTTAGGAAAATCTTGACATCTAAGTGTTTTTACAATAAAAATTGCCATAATCAAAATTACTCCCCCTAAGCATATACACTATCCCTTTTTACAGAAATTAAAATGTACACTACTCCCCAAAGTGGTAACATGAAAGTATACATGAAATGGTAACATTCATCAAAATTTTAAAGTACTACTCCCCCTTTGCCAACAATGACAAAGTAATGCAGAATAACCCCTGTCTCTCATTATCATTAAAAATAGAGTAGATGTTGATGACAATAAGGAATGAAACTTATGAAAAATAGATTTAAAGTCCTGCACAAAAGTTTTCATAGCCAATGTCCATGACTCAAGTAATGAGGTAGCAACCTCACTTTCAGTCTACATCTGAAATACCAGTTCTTCCATTGCATCAATGGTACTCATCTCTTGAGTTACCGTGATAGCCTCTAGGTTGAGAAAACATTTCTAAAGAATCTGTAGTCTTGGAAATAGGAGTAGTTGTATCTCCTACAAGTCTTTAGACCAGTTCCTGATCTCTAAGTCCATCTTGGTTGTCTGCTACTGATAACGATGAACTATCCTTGTCCCGTTTCTCTTTCTTTGCTTTTTCTTTATCTTGTTTCTCTTTCTCTTTGTCTGGAGTGATATCCTCATTATCTAATGCATCCACATCAATAGGTTGGTCTATCACTCTTTCACCTTCACTGTCAAATGCCTCATCGGTTTTCCTGAGGATAGGTCAGGTTCTTGTTTAGCCTTCTTATTGGCTTCAGATACTTGGTGTAACTTGACAGCAACTTTAGCATGTAAATGTGTATCCTTTTCCACTTTAGAAGCTCTACCTTCTAGTAGTCCAAGTCTTCTCCTTCTCATGAAGAAGAGGCCTTTGTTCTTATCCATTATCTCAAATAATTTTGAATTAGAAGCATTAGGAAAGTATTGTGCAAAAAAAATTTCCCTGGTCTCCTGTTCTTTCTCAATGGCAACGCGCCATTTGTTATGTAAAGAATTATACAAAGAATCTATTGTAACTAATCTAATCTCTAATGGCAACCGGTCATTAACACACAAATATTTAATGACTTCCTATTCTACTTCTTCTTTCTCATTATCAGTAAAATCATCAAAATACTCCTTTAAATCATCAAGCACTTTTCTCCTAATATTCTTAATTGTCCTCTGACAATGTGTCATTGGCTTATAAGAGGAAATATCTATATTTACCGGTGCTGAAGTTGCAGGTGCATTACCAATCATTATTCTGAAGCAGATGTCATCTTCATACTTCTTCACAATATCACCTAATATCCTTATTCTTTGGCTCATTTTCTGCTTGAATTCATCAAAATACTTGTTAAGCACCTCAGGATATCCAGTTCCTACTGCTTGAAGAATTTCCTTGATTTTCCTAGAAATCGGTAGGCCAGCAGACCATTGCACATCACCTACTCCAGGGAAATAACCTTGAAAGTAGAAGAATAAACCAACTAGAAGTTGGCCAAATCTGAACCTTAGAAAATTGTCCTGTTTGATGGATTTCAGATTTAACAACAATTGCTTCTATAGATAGGTACAGAGGTCAAATGAGGTGTCTTCCTTGATCATTCTATAAGCGACATTCACCACAGCAGCAAGGATAGAGTTCATTCTGTTGGCATAAAACATCCTGTAACCAATCACCATGCAAGCATATTTCACCAGATAATCAAAGATGGTGTTGACTGTCATCGCCCGTTGGTCACTCATAGAACCGGTGACCTTTGTCATTTTAGTTTTGGTGACCTTTCATAGAGATGGCACCTCTCCAATATTGCAGAAATTGGTGACAGCATAAATTGCTTTTGGTGTGATATCATGCGTCTACTCGAGATACATCTTATCATCGTGTACCCTACTGAGGATGATACGAAAATGATCTTCTGTGAACTCTTCCAGAAAATATACCGCATTATGCAGTGTCATCTTTTCAAGGATACTATACTCAGGTTTGATTTTCTTATCATTTCCACAAAATAGACCTAGCTGGGAATGGACTACTAGGGATCCTAGGTCTTCCAACTTATAGTCTATATACCCTGAAATGTCTTCCTCAACAATAACTCCGATGGGAATTTGTGATAGGGCATTGTATTTTTATTTCTTTTGAAGAAATTCAGTTGAATCTACAGGTGCACTACAACTAGAGTGCGATGCAGAAGCCATGATAAGAAAGAAATTCAAGAAATACCTTCACAATCTAAAATTTAGGGTTTGCCAATGTCACCCACAATTCACCACTTTGGTTGCTAGATTACCACTTAGTGTTCTTCATTGATAGATTGAAAAGATCGCTAGATTCCTCTACAACATTTTGAATTCACTTTGAATCGCTAGATGAATCATTCTTTGTTGCTTTTCTCTTGAAAATTCTTCTCTCGAAAACTGATAAGTGATAATGACGATGAAAATCCCTTTTAAACAACTTCTCACCTGCCATAATAAATGCATCACCATTAGGGCATAAACCCTAATTTTTTTTCTTTACCGCTTCAAATCTTCTACCGCTTGACAGGTAACATATATCGGTTAAGGTCTTTACTGATATAAACTAAGGGTTTGAAACATTTCACTGATATGTTTGCCCTAAGCTTTTCTGAAGCTCAGTTTGCCGGTTCAAGGACTTCCACACTAGGTGTAGAAATCGGTTCATCATGTGATCCTTCCTCTGATTTCTTTTTCCAAGTTTTATTCATTTCCACTTGAATGGTTTCAGCATCAATCTCCCCTTTTGGAGTGATCGGTATATCATCCGATAGGTTCTTTCTTAGTCTGCAAGTTCTGGTAGTGTGTCCCAGTTTGTTGCAATGATAGCATACCATTCTAGGTGTTCTCCATGGTCCATTAATCATACTTCCATTCTTCCTTTTGCATGTTGCAGTAGTGTGACCACTACCATGACAAATCAAACAAGTTTCTCTCCAACTACTTGCCGCTTGATAACCACCTGACCGATGGTCATAGGTATTGTACCAGTTGGGATTCTGATTCACAGAAGGTTCTGGGATAACTCTTTGAGTCCTTGGAGGATGTCTCCCAGTGTTGTGCAAAATAGACCTGCATTCAAATGCTCTATGCCCAAACTTGTTGCATGCATAACATTTACCATTGAATCTATTCGATCTAAGCTTATTGTTTAGAAAATAAGGAAAATTGTTGTAGGCCTTGCTTCTACACACATTGGCAGTATGTCCTTCTTTGAGATAATTAAAGCAAACAGGTTTAAAATTTTCCTTACCTTAATCTTCTATATTCCTACCCCTTTGGTTAATTAATATAATCTACCTACCCTTTTATTTGATTGGTTGGATGGGGAAGATAGGTAAATAAAATACATTAAATAAATACCTTGCTTGAACTATGTGAAGGTAGGTATAATATATGAAATAATGGAATATTTTGATTGGTCGATTTTTAATACAATTTTGGGTTTGATTTTTGGGTATTTTTATGGTTTCCTGTGCATTCATAGGAGGTTGGCATTTGGGAGAAATCGTAGATTGCTCAAGGATTTGGCATTGGATTTGGATTATGATTGAAGCTTGCTGGCTTTTGTGGATATTCTTGGTTTTATGGTTTTTTTGATATACAGTCACCCAATTCTGTGTTTGAGAGGGTCTCTTACATGTTATAATTCAGTTTTAGACCCTGTTTTTGCCTTTGCCCAAATCTAGGTATGTTTAATTGCATTCTTTTCCCATTTTGTAAATGTTGTTACCAAGTTACAAAAGTGCTAAAACAAGTGACAAAAGTGCTAAAACAAGTGACGAAAGTGCCATTATGGGAGTCAAAAGCTCTAGAGTATAACAAGAGCTCTAAAACACTGTGAACACATTTTTGGATGGGGTTTTGACCTTCTGGGTTGACTTTTTTAGTTGATTTTGGACTCTAGAGGCTAGGGTTTGTTGTATTGATGATTTTTGGGTATTGATCCATTATTTATAAGTGTTTTTGAATCCTATTTGGGCTCCAACACGTATTCTTTCACTTTTAACTTGAGGTTTGAAATGTTTCTCCTACAAGATGTGTGCATCCCTTATTATTGAGGACGAGTATATGTAGCTCGGGTTAGAGGTTATGTTGTGCCTCACTATTAAGGACTATGTGGTATCATTGGATTCATATTATTTCCCTATTTATGTGTTTATATCACTTTTGAGGCTCTTTTTATTGATGTATTATGATGCATTGATCTTATGGCATGATCTTGTTATATGGCTTTGTTTGTATGTGTATAAATTGTCTGTTATAAATCAGCTTTGTATCAAATTTGTGATGATTTTATTGGATGCCTTTCATGTTAAGTCTCATGCTATTTTAAGATGTAACTTGTCATGTTTTTACCCTATGGTCTTGGTCCATTTTGGGAGAGTGGGCTCTTGCATGTGTTGGCCTAGGTTATGAGGAATGGAACTCTAAAAAGGCGGTCTAGACCTATGGAACCACATGAAGATTTTATGGTTTAATTTGCAAGTGATAACATTATTAAGAATTGATTAGTGGGTTGAGTATTGAGAGATTCACCTAATCAAGATAAAAAACATGTTGGTGTATGCCCCAATTGGATGAACCAAGGGAGAGGGTTTTGGGATCCTAGATTGGGAAGACCGTTGGAGCGGTATACCCAACCTCCCTTGAGTGACTCCAAGGTGGAGAAGGATGCCACATGAGTTTAGCATGTGATGAAACTCTATCCAAAATGTGTCCATTATCCATATGCCCTTCTTGTTGATTGTTCCTCTCGAGATTGATTGGTTTGATTTATCCATGTGATATATTTTTGGTGTCACATTGTATCCTATGGTTGGTAGGTGTCATCTTAGGTCTTGAGTGTGAGTTGGAACCTTATGTCATCTCCTAGCATGGGAGGTAGTTCCTATATGGTCCCACATCATTGGGTGGTTGGATGCCTTTGATGAATACTAAGAGGGGGATGAATTAGTATACCAAAAAATATTGTAAACAAACCTTTAAATAGTTTAGCAGATAATTGGTGCAACAGATTCACTAATAAATTGGTTAAGATAGATGCAATCCATATAGAAAACAAAGCATTCACCCACAAGAGCACAATCACCATAACACAAGATATTTGACATGGAAACCCAAATGGGAAAAACCACGGTGAGCAAAAACTCACAAGTAACTATCTATAGAATAGAAACCAGACCGGTTAAGGTTAGACCGGTTAAGGTCATACAATGTTCTTCACCAAAACAGATCCTATTAGGAATCTAGATCTCTGTTAGGAGATAAGACCTGCTAAAGACTACCTTGTTAAAGGATTTCAGATCCACAGTTGTGAACCACCTTGTTAGAGGATTTACAAAGGGTTTGCTGGGCCTACCCGGTTAAGGGTTTCAGACTTGTCAAAGATATTAGTAATCAATAAGTGAGTGATCTAGATACTAGCACAGTATGCTTGGTTAGATCCTTAATAGCTCATTGTTAATGCATTTCAGCATTACTTCAGTCTTCAATATCTCCACACTCTATCTCTTCACACAGACTTAATCTTCTCTACAAATATCACACATAACCTTTTCTATCACACATCTCATACATCATACATGCAAACCCTAGACATGATGTCCTTATAAAGGAAACTGATTTCATGTCAGTCCAATAGGATTAGACTACAGGTTCCCAGGTTCAGGGCATCTAGACAAATTTGGTAACACACCACAAATTCATCGCCAAAGTGTCGATGGATGATAACTCATCACACATTACAAAAATACTGATTGGTAACTCATCAGAGAGTAATATCGGTTAATACAATATACCGATTACCGGTTGTCAAAAATGAAGACTGCTAGAACATAGTGTTCCAATCAAAAGATAACTATCGCTTGGGTCCTTCGTACCACTTGAGGTCTCCATACCGCTTGAGCTCTTCAGTCAATATGTGACTGGTAAACATCTTCTACAAAATACCGATAGTCTAAAGACTATACATTCAATAATACACAATAACGGTTGGAACAATTACCAGTTGAGCATAGCTCGTACATGAAGAAAGTGTGTGTCCATCATCAAGAAAGTGTGTGTCCATCAATGACAATCAAAACATCATCAAAATGCCAACAATCTCCCCCTTTGGCATTGATGGCAACACTGAGGAAAATCTTGACATCTAAGTGTTTTTACAATAAAAATTGCCATAATCAAAATTACTCCCCCTAAGCATATACACTATCCCTTTTTATAGAAATTAAAATGTACACTACTCCCCAAAGTGGTAACATGAAAGCATACATGAAATGGTAACATTCATCAAAATTTTAATGTACTACTCCCCATTTCCCAACAATGACAAAGTAATGTAGAATAACCCTTGTCTCTCATTATCATTAAAAATAGAGTAGATGTTGATGACAATAAGGAATGAAAATTATCAAAAACAAATTTAAAGTCCTGCATAAAAGTTTTCATAGCCAATGTCCATGACTCAAGTAATGAGGTAGCAACCTCACTTTCAGTCTACATCTGAAATTCCAGTTCTTCCATTGCATCAATGGTACTCATCTCTTGAGTTACCATGATAGCCTCTAGGTTGAGAAAACATTTCTAATGAATTTGCAGTCTTTGAAATAGGAGTAGTTGTAGCTCCTACAAGTCTTTAGACTGGTTGCTGATCTCTAAGTCCATCTTGGTTGTCTGCTACTAACAACGATGAACTGTTTGCCCATATGTACTGAATGAATCATATGGCATCTTGAAAGTGTTGATGTATGCCTAGAACTCTGATTGGAGTTTATCTTTCTGGTTAAGAACATCATCACAAAATAGATAGGGTTGGCAGATTTTACTTAACAGTAATTTACCTTCGCCTATAGAAACACTGATATTATTTTGTTGTTTGAGTAGTTGTGACCGGAGCTCATTCAGTTTCTTGACTAAGGCAGTGTTGAGTGCCTTTTCATGATTCTTCTTTGTAGTGGCTTCAACAACATCTTCCAAGCATTGTACCTTGTCCTCCACTACGGTACAAAGAAGTTTAAGCTTAGATAGAGAGGAATCGGTATTGGGGAGGTTGGTACCGAGAATCAGAATGGTAATGGTGTCAACCGCAGTTTCTATGAAATCTTGTTCCTTCTTCCTCCGCAATTCTTCCAGTCTCTCCTGTGCAAGTTTGATGCTTTGAAGAAGTTCAGACTCATCTGTTGATTGAAGATCAATAGGATTGGTGATACCAACCTGTTTGGTTTGATCACCGGTTACGTTAGGAGTCTTTGCTTGTTTGTTCTTCTCTGCTTCCTTCTCCTCTTCTGCTTTTTTCTTATCCTCTTCTTTCTTCTTTTTCTCCTCTTTCTTCTTCTTCTTGTTCTCTTCATTCTTTTTATTCTCTTCCTCCTTCTTCCTTTCTTCTTCCTTCCTCTTGTCATCTTCCTTCTTTTTCTTCTCTTCCTCCTTCTTCTTCTCTTCTTCCATCCTTTTCTCCTCTTCTTTTCTCTTCTCCTCTTCTTTTCTCTTCTCTTCCTCTTTCTTTTTCTCTTCCTCTTTTCTCTTGTTTTCTTCCTGCCTTGCTTTTTCTTCTTGCTCTTTGTCCTATTTCTCTTTTTCAGCTTTTTCCTTGTCCTGTTTCTCTCTCAGCTTTTTCTTTATCTTGTTTCTCTTTCTCTTTGTCCGGAGTGATATCCTCATTATCTAATGCATCCACATCAATAGGTTGGTCTGTCACTCTTTCACCTTCACTGTCAAATGCCTCATCAGTTTTCCTGAGGATAGGTCAGGTTCTTGTTCAACCTTCTTATTTGCTTCAGATACTTGGTGTAACCTGATAGCAACATTAGCACATAAATGTGTATCCTTTTCCACTTTAGAAGCTCTACCTTCTAGTAGTTTGAGTCTTCTCCTTCTCATGAAGAAGAGGCCTTTGTTCTTATCCATTATCTCAAATAATTCTGAATTAGAAGCATCAAGAAAGTATTGTGCAAAAAATTTCTCCCTGGTCTCCTGTTCTTTCTCAATGGCAATGCGCCATTTGTTATATAAAAAATTATACAAAGAATCTATTGTAACCGGTCTAATCTCTGATGGCGACCGGTCATTAACACACAAATATTTAATGACATCCTATTCTACTTCTTCTTTCTCATTATCAGTAAAATTATCAAAATACTCCTTTAAATCATCAAGCACTTTTCTCCTAATATTCTTAATTGTCCTCTGACAATGTGTCATTGGCTTATAAGAGGAAATATCTATATTTACCGGTGCTGAAGTTGCAAGTGCATTACCAGTAGATTTCGCCTTCTTGCTTGATTGCCTTGTCTTCTTTGGTTGAATTTCTGGTTCAGTGTCCTGTGATTCCGATGAGCTGGTTTTGGTTTTCCGCTTCCTCTCAAATACCTTTGCTGGAATAACCTCAAGTTTCTTCTTAGCTAGTGACCGCTTGGTCACTTTCAGACTGGCAGAGCTAATTGGTGCAAATACCAATGGCATTGCTTTTCCCTTTATCTGTTTTGGTTGTTCAACTGGTGTGACCCTCTCTAAGTAGGTACCGGATCTCTTTTTCTTGGCATCCAATGGTGAGGCAAGTAGGGTAGAGGCATACCCAATCAACATGTCATACATCACTTCATACCTCATTGGTTCAACTACTGCCTTTCTTGGTTCCACTGCTTCCATTATGCAGTCATCAATCATTATTATGAAGCAGATGTCATCTTCATACTTCTTCACAATATCACCAAATATCCTTATTCTTTGGCTCATTTTCCACTTGAATTCATCAAAATACTTGTTAAGCACCTCAGGATATCCAGTTCCTACTACTTGAAGACTTTCCTTGATTTTCCTGGAAATCGGTAGGCCAGTAGACCATTGCACATCACCTACTCCAGGGAAATAACCTTGAAAGTAGAAGAATAAACCGACCAGAAGTTGGCCAAATCTGAACCTTAGAGAATTGTACTGTTTGATGGATTTTAGATTTAACTGCAATTGCTTCTATAGATAGGTACAGAAGTCAAATGAGATGTCTTCCTTGATCATTCTATAAGTGACATTCACCGTAGCAGTAGGGACAGAGTTCATTCTGCTAGCATAAAACATCCTATAACCAATCACCATGCAAGCATATTTCACCAAATCATCAAAGATGGTGTTGATGGTCATCGCCCATTGGTCACTCATAGAACCGGTGAGCTTTGTCATTTCAGTTTTGGTGACCTTTCATAGAGATGGCACCTCTCCAATATTGCATAAATCGGTGACAACATAAATTGCTTCTGATGTGATATCATGCGTCTACTCAAGATACATCTTATCACCGTGTACTCTACTGAGGATGATGTGAATATGATCTTCTGTGAACTCTTCCAGAAAATATACCGCATTGTGCAGTGTCATCTTTTCAAGGATACAATACTCAGGTTTGATTTTCTTATCATTCCCATAGAACAGACCTAGCCGGGAATGGATTACTAGGGATCCTAGGTCTTCCAACTTACAGTCTATATACCCTGAAATGTCTTCCTCAACAATAACTCTGGCAGGAATTTGTGATAGGGCATTGTATTTTTATTTCTTTTGAAGAAATTCAGCTGAATCTATAGGTGCACTACAACTAGAGTGCGATGCAGAAGCCATGATAAGAAAGAAATTTGAGAAATACCTTCACAATCTAAAATTTAGGGTTTGCCAATGTCACCCACAATTCACCACTTTGGTTGCTAGATTACCGCTTAGTGTTCTTCATTGATAGATTGAAAAGATCACTGGATTCCTCTACAACATTTTGAATTCACTTTGAATCGCTAGACAAATCATTCTTTGTCACTTTGGTCTTGAAAATTCTTCTCTCAAAAACTAATAAGTGATAATGACGATGAAAATCCCTTTTAAACAACTTCTCACCTACCATAATAAATGCATCACCATTAGGGCATAAACCCTAATTTTGTTGTTTACCGCTTCAAATCTTCTGCCACTTGACAGGTAACATATATCAGTTAAGGTCTTTACCGATATAAACCAAGGGTTTGAAACATTTCACTGATATGTTCCCCCTAAGCTTTTTTGAAGCTCAATTTGTCGGTTCAGGGACTTCCACACTAGGTGCAGAAATTGGTTCATCATGTGATCCTTCCTCTGATTTCTTTTTCCAAGTTTTATTCATTTCCACTTGAATGGTTTCAGCATCAATCTTCCCTTTTGGAGTGATCGGTATATCATCCGATAGGTTCTTTCTCAGTCTACAAGTTCTGGCAGTGTGTCTCGGTTTGTTGCAATGATAGCATACCATTTCAGGTGTTCTCCATGGTCCATTATTCATACTTCCATTCTTCCTTTTGCATGTTGCAGTAGTGTGACTGCTACCACGACAGATCAAACAAGTTGCTCTCCAACTACTTGCCGCTTGATAACCACCTGACCGATGGTCATAGGTATTGTACCAGTTGGGATTCTGATTCATAGAAGGTTCCGAGATAACTCTTTGAGTCCTTGGAGGATGTAACCCAGTGTTGTGCAAAACAGACCTACATTCAAATTCTCTATGCCCAAACTTGTTGCATGCATAACATTTACCATTGAATCTATTGGATCTAAGCTTATTGTTTAGAAAATAAGGAAAATTGTTGTAGGCCTTGCCTCTACACACATTGGCAGTATGTCCTTCTTTGAGATAATTAAAGCAAACAGGTTTAAAATTTTCCTTACCTTTATCCTTGGATGTTAGTTGCTTCTTTGATGCTTCATCTTTTGTTCTAGAGGTCTTACCTTCCTCATACCCAGAGAAACCAAGTCCAGTGGTATTCTTTACTAGTTTTTTTGATTCCAACTTTTGTTCTATCTTAATAGTACTCTTATTGAATTTGGCAAGTATCTCCTTTGACTCAGTAAGTTCCTTGGAAATAGCAGCATTGGATTCCATCAAGGTTGCATTCTTAGAAATAGCCATGTTTAGTTCACCTTGCATTTATTCTTTTTCCACTTTACTCTCTTGGAGATGAGCAGTAAGGGCACTGATTTCTTGCTTCAACTTGGAGATCTCATGATCTTTGTCTTTTACCAGATCTTCATCTTTCCTTCTATTCTCAAGCTCTTGACACATTCTGATAGTCAATCCTTCCAACTCTTTTCTCAGATTGGCTTTAGATTCATTTAGTTTTTCAACTTCTTCAACTAGGGCATCCATCTCTGCTTCATCAGAAGAGCTATTTTCAGTAAGTTCCATCAGTTTTTTTGCATGATCTCTTCTTTTGGCCAAAGAGGCGTTATACTTGACTTTGAGTTCATCATAGGCTCTCTCAGTCTAAGTGAGATGATGAGTAAGTTCCCTCACACTATAATCCCCCATATCTCCTTCCAAGTGGTTAGACTTATAGAAAGGTTGGCTCTAATACCATTTGATGAATACTAAGAGGGGGGGGGGGTGAATTAGTATACCAAAAATATTGTAAACAAATCTTTAAACATTTTAGCAAATAACCGGTACAACAGATTCACTAATAAACTGGTTAAGATAAATGCAAGCCAAATAGCAAACAAAGCATTCACCCACAAGAGCACAATCACCATAACACAAGCTATTTGACATGGAAACCCAAATGGTAAAAACCACAGTGAGCAGAAACTCACAAGTAACTATCTGTAGAATAGAAACCAGACCAGTTAAGGTCAGACCGGTTAAGGTCATACAATGTTCTTCACCAGAACATATCCTATTAGGAATCTAGATCTCTGTTAGGAGATAAGTCCTGTTAAAGACTACCTTGTTAAAGGATTTCAGATCCATAGTTGTGAACCACCTTGTTAGAGGATTTACAAAGGCTTTGCTGGGCCTACCCAGTTAAGGGTTTCAAACTTGTTGAAGATATTAGTAATCAACAAGTGATTGATCTAGATACTAGCACAGTATGTTTGGTTAGATCCTTGATAGATCATTGTTAATGCATTTGAGCATTACTTCAGTCTTCAATATCTCCACACTCTATCTCTTCACACAGACTTAATCTTCTTTGCAAAGATCGCACATAACCTTTTCTATCACACATCTCATACATCATACATGCAAACCCTAGACGTGATGTCCTTATAAAAGAAACTGATTTCATGTCAGTCCAATAGGTTTAGACTACAAGTTCCTAGGTTCAGTGCATCTAGACACATTTGGTAACATGGCACAAAATCACTGCCAAAGTGTCAGTGGATGATAACTCATCACAAATTAATATTGGTTAATACAATATACTGATTACCAGTATTCAAAAATGAAGACTGGTAGAACATAGTGTTCCGATCAAAAGTTAACTACCACTTGGGTCCTTCGTACCACTTGTGATCCTCGAACTGTTTGAGGTCTCGATACCGCTTGAGATCTTAAGACTATACATTCAATAATACACAATACCAATTGGAACAATTACCAGTTGAGCATAACTCATACATGAAGAAAGTGTGTGTCCATCAATGGCAATCAAAACATCATCAAAATGCCAACATCCTTCTATCGTTAGAATATTCTTCTTGGATGTTAGCGTGCATGGATTTGGATCTATGCTATCTTATAATGTGCTTGGAATATTGGAGCATATTTATGTAATTAGAATTGATATCATGTACTATGAAAGATGTAAATGTAAAGAAGACTATGTAATCAGTGTACTCAGAACATGTATTATAGAACATGTAGTGGGATGGTTTCTGAATGAGATGTATTATTTGAGATTGTTTTAGATGGATATTCAATTTGCATATGTAGTTATTGATTAAAAATGTAAGAAATAAATTCATAGATACAAATATAATGTTTTTTGAATTTCTTGTGATGGTAGTGAATGTGTTATCAATCATGGATGCCTTGGTTGGAAAGATGCAATTTTCAATGTCAGATAGCTTGAGATACGGAAAACATACGAGTAGTTGTAGATTGTATGGTTTGCATGTCTCCTTGTTATGTGGTTGTTCTAAGGTGTTGATTTCTATGTATTAGAGATGTTACCATACTATGATGTCTTGCAAATGAGGAACGTGAATATGTGTCTATGTAACTTGTGTTAGTAAGCTTAGGATGGAATGTAGCAAAAGAGACTATGAGCTTGCTTCATGTGATCATATGTAATTGAACTCGATGTAGAAGAACTATTTTATTGTAATAAAATGATGTATTGGTATGTGGTTCATGTTATAGATATGTTTATCTTGTTGAGAATGAAATCTTATGTTGAAATTGGGGGATTGAACTATCAGATTGCATTTATTCATGTAGGATCATATGACTCTTGCACCTATTTAGTAGTGTGGAATCCTATTTTGATGTAGATAAGTGCTTGATGTAATGATCGTGTATATGACTATGGATAGTATTATTGATGAGTTGTGCTTAAGGAAATAAATGAATACCAATAGTTAAAGAAGGATAAATGCATTTAGTTTCATAAGGTGTTAAGTGTTCAAATGAGTAAAGATGGGTATTAGGAACATTCAATTGGTACTTTAAAATGAGCCTAAAGAGTATGAAAGGGGATAGAGTTATGCATATGTGTTAATGTCTTATCATAATTGCATGAGAAGTAAATGTTTAGTTGGATGTTAGTATATGGTGTTCTAGATGGATATGTGATGTGTTAGTTTAATGTCAAGTAGTGATTAAGATACCCTAGGGAATGGAGATGCATTATATAGTTTTAATATGGAATTATATTAATGAATAAATAGATGTTCTTCTTGTAGAATATGATTCATGGTTATGTTCATCCATGTGATCATGTATATAGTCAATGATGCATTGATGAATAATAGTAGTAATGTTGCATTCTAGATGTGAGTGTTAGTGTGGTAGCGAGGATTGATCTAAAGAGAATTTTTTTTTATCTCCTTTGTTAGTAGATTTTGGTTTATTTATATAGGGTATTTTAATTTGGCGGGCATTACAATAGGGTTAATCCATTTAGAATATCCTATTAGTTTTATAATATAAGAAGAAAATATTTTATCCAACTCTATTTTTGCTTGCTTAAATTCATGTTACTGTTAACGCAATAAGGTATTTTTCGATTTTGTTTGGTTCCCTCCTTCAACTATATCTCCATATTGAACCCACTTCTTTTGTTATGCCTTTCATTTTAGTGAAGGTTTGGGGAAATAGGTCTTCATGCTCAAAGAGTAATTCAATGACTAATGCCACAAAAGTATTTATACTAAATATGATTCTATTTAGGCAATTCCTATCTAAATTTCTAATATTTTATTGCAGTTTGATAATGTCAATGAAAAATGACATCAATGTTAAAATCATAATAATGTTTAAAATATCTAAAAACATGGTTATTTTAGTTATTTAATTTTTATGTAAATTTTTTTTCTATTTAAAAGATGTATATATTTTTTTATTATAAAACAAACATTATCAAAGGTGTTGACCCTTAACCTAGTCCAAGGACTATCAACAACACTTTAACAACACAACAACAAAAAAAACTTAAAACAAGAATGGATAATAGTAGTAAAAGAGAGAAACATGTGTATACCCCATAGGTCTAGAGAAACTTTAACCACATCATAAGAAAAAACAGACAAACGTAGACCTAGGGGGTTGGCTTATGGAGCATAGTCATCTCAATGGCGTTGTCCTAGTCCTTAGAAACCTTTAGAGTTCCTTGTAAGATTGTTTATCCACAAAATCTTTAACAGTCTTGTCCTATAGAAAACAAAGGGTCATCGTCGAGTTGTTTATGATTCTCATGCAAAATTTGTTGATGGTAACCAACTCTATATCTCTGATGTCCCATATGTGCTTCATATCCTTGAGTTCCTCCTTCAAATTTTGTATTTCCTTGTCCACTTCAACACTATCTAGATGGTCTTGCATCTCTTAGACGTCACATTTGAGGGCTTGAATCTCATCATCCCTGGGGAGATTAGTGGGCTCCAGTATCTCATCCATCTATATTTCTTGTTGGTCCTCTTCCATGGGAGAGCATCTCATCTTTTTTCTTCTTCTCCCTTTCTTGTCACTTTTCTTACCCTTGTCTATTCCTTCTACAACAACCCCTTTTTTACCGTTGAGCCCATCATCCAATTCAGAAGCTATCGTAATGACTGGGTCCACATTCTGTATAATTTTATATGGGGCCACATCTTCAAAATTATCAGTGGCGAGATCATTTGTTGCATTCAAATCTTGAGGGCCCTGTAGGGACCAAAGTAATCCATGTTGTCAATAGTGTCAATCTCTTCCCCCTCAGGTTCATGTAAATTTCTACTATCCTCACCCATTTCAGGATCATCTTCAGTATCAATGACAATTTGATTCTTATCATTTTTCTCACTAGCACCCTTGGAAGAAAGTCTTTGGTACCTTCTCCTTCCCCCAGATTATAGATAAAGTCATCTTCATCCATGTCCTCCAAGATGGAATTATTAATCATATTTTTTTCCATTTTCTAGGATATTTACCCTTGCCCTTAGAGAAAAAGGTTTTCCACCCTTTAGTAGTAGAGGAGGAATGGAAGGTAGGGGGGCTCAACTTGGTGATGGTAACTAAAGAAGAGGGGAGAGGGGAGGAAAAAAAAGCTTCATTAGAGAGTTTGAATAATCTAGAAGGGGCCACTCCCCTTGCAAATGCCACCCAAGGGTGAGATGCATGCAAAGGGGGTTGAACTAACATAACATTATACAGAGGGTGGGGAGGGTTTTATAAGGACAAATGGTAGTGGTATCTAGCCTATTCAACAAACCCTGGTGGAGGGGAATAGGTTGTTTATCCTCATTCTTTAGTTCAAGCGATTCCTTGATATAGTATTCCAGAGAATACAAAAGATAGAAAGGAAAACATAAAATATCATGACTCCTTAAATGATTTATCAAGGGCAAATGATAATAATATTAAACTTCATAGCAACTCTCAAGAGAAATATTTTATTATCATTAAACATACCATGTCCCATGGATGTTTGAGTTCTTCTTTGGTGAAACCACCTTGTAATTTGATAGGGGTCTCCTTCCCCTTGAAAAATCTAGTTGTTGATGTTTGTTGCATGAATCATCCACTTCCATCTCCTTCCCTCTAGAGAAAGGATGGTCACATGAGCAATCACTTTATCAGAAACTTCAAAGGAGATTCCCCCAACAATAACTCTATGATTATTCTTAGAAATAGTGAATTGAATAGAGAGTTGTTCATCATGTCTATGTAGGTTTTCCATGAACTTCATCAGCCACCTTCAATGCAGTAGTTCCAAACTACCAGGTCCTTCTTACAATCGTCGAGCTTATCTGGCTCAAAGAAAACTATATTCCCTCCCATGGTAGATTCACTAGAATTAACAGATAAAGAACTTTCTTGAACTCTCGACATAAACCCTTTAGATTCAAAGATAGAAAAAAAAAAGAGACCTTGTTAAAATAAGATTAGCTTTAACAAAAATGTGAAAATTATAGAAATCATACAAGCCAATGGTGAAATAATTTCTCAAACTATCCTTCAGACAAAGAGACACATGTGAAGGGTAACTCCATCCTTGCAAAGTGACATTAGTGATTAATGGTGTTGCCTTGTAATTGGGGCATAAGAAATAATCATTAATAAGACACCCATGTGTCCATCAAATCTCTTTTCTTTCCATGTGTGCACGAATTTCTAGAGGTGTCACATGTGCTCAAACCCAAACTTAAACTACATCATCAAGGGAAATACAAAGAGGAAATACCAAGTGATGATGGCGAGGAGGTCACACACATAGAGGCTTAGTTGGCAATCCACACCATATGACCATTATTGCCAGTTGACACTAAGTCAATATTATTCAAATTTTAAAACTCCCTCTTCCAATAACACCCACAACCCAGATGAGGAGGACGGGTAAAATTAGCGGGGCAGATATCCGTGGGGGATCTGAGTGTTATACTCTCCTTGGAGGAGTATTGTGACATTAGTGGGTAAGGAATTAAAACTCCTCCAACATCTTAGTCCTTGTCTAGGAAGGCCAAGGGCTACCATGGCATTTGCAACCATGTTACCTTCCCTGAAAACATGACCCATAGTGAAGGAGTCAAAACCAGATATTAGCATGAGAATATATCTGATAATTCCATCCACCAACTAGTTGATTTTGTCTAGCCCTTTAACAACATCAATGATGAGTTTGGAATCCCCTTCAATATCAATAACCCAAATTCCAATAGAGAGAGTGATTCGAGGATCCCAAGAAAGGGCCATACCTTCAGCCTAGTTGCTAGTACGACCATTCAAATTGTTTGTATAAGCATCCACAAGCTCCTCAAAGTGTGATCTAAAGATCCCTCCACCTGTTGCCAACCCCACAAAGTTTTTAGTAGCACCATCAAAGTTTATCTTGGAGTAACTAGGGGACAAAGGTGACCACTTGGTATTCATTCTATGAAAACTTTTGGAGTTATCAAAGGTTACAAAAGAGGATAAGAGATTCTATTGAATAGAAAACTCAATGTCACTAATAGAGGGAGGGTTGGGGGGGTTTAACAACTATTAAAAAGATATTCTCTAGAGCTTGAGGAAGGATATAATAACTATTTGTGTAGGGGTTTCAACATCATGAAATATCATTTTATTCCTTTCCTTCCAAATGCACCAGCCCAGGTTCAATGCTATTACCCTCCATAGCTGGCGAATCAGGGGATTAGAAGTTGAACCCCTCCATTCTTACATCAGGGAGGTCAAATCCTCATTCATGGTCCAATAAAGATTAAAATTCTAAAGTGAGGATTTTGTTATGAAGGGAATTTCACCAAATTCATGGCCCAATAAAGATTAAAATACATGGTCTTGAGTGAGGATTTTGTTATGAAGGGAATTTCACCAAAAGAAATTAATTTTAGGGATGAGGTGGGGGTTCCAAACTTGCTTTCACCAGTTAGGGGCATTGTTATCCTTGAGAAGGATGTGACAATTGTCTTAACTAAAAAGTCCCCACTTGGGTTCCATCTCCTAATGAATTTATCCTCCCAGTGAAAAAGGGGTAGTCTGGCCTTAACGAGCATGTTTTATAGCTCTTAGGAAAAAGGTAGAAGATGGGGCTGGTCACAATAATAGGCCAAAATATCCTTCCAAGTGTTTGCATAGAGATACTTGCTAACCCAATGAACAAAGAAATCAATAGTGCAGCCCCGTAGTCTCTTGAGGGAAGGGAAGGAAGTCAAAGGTTTATCTCCCAACCAATAGTCATCCCATAAGTGGATGTTTCTTCCATCTCCTATGAGGCACCTCAGACCATGTGAGATAATGTCTATGCACCTTAGAATGTTTTTCCAAATTTTGGAGTGCTTGGGAACATTGTCCAAGTCCAGAACCTTGTGGAAATTGTCTTGACCAAGATACTTTACACACATAATGCAACCCCAATTAGAATTTTGGTAGGCTAACTTCCAAGAAGTTTTATCCATAAGAACTTTATTAAAAAGAGAATTTTTCCTAATTCCTATCCCATAATTACTTTTCAGGTTGCATACTTTGTCCCAACCAACCAAATCCAACCTCTTATTTTCTTCCATACCTATCCAAAGAAAATTTCTTTGGATTCTTTCCAATTTCTCATCCATTGAGTTAGAGATATAAATAATGATAGGAAATACAAAGGGATCCTTTTCAAAGAGGAGGCTAAGAGATAAAGTTTCTTCTACATTTTCTCAATGATGGAGTCCCAAAAGGAGTTAGAAACTTCTTTAATGGTAAAGGGTAGTCCAAGAAAGATGCTCAGGAGGGAAGCAATTTGACATCCCAGAATACCCTTGATTTGATTTGGAGTCTAATGGAAGAAATAAATATTGCTTTTCTCATAATTGATGTATTTTAACTAGATGCATTCTGCACAGTGATTAAGATAGGTTTTCCACCCCCTATCTTCAACCACTGAAGATATCCCAAAAAGGATGGTGTCATCAACAAACTATTGTAAAACAGTTGGGGGGGGTTGAGGAATTTGGCTTGATCCCCATTAAAGTTACATTTTGGCCTAGAGAACTAAAGTTTCTACCAATAACCTCAACTAGAATAATAAAAAGGTAGGGGGATAGAGGATCACCTTGAAAAAATCCCTTGGATGTCCCAAAGGATTCCCTAGGGATGTCATTAACAAGAACAAAATATTTGACTATGGTAATGCATTCCCTAATAAGGTTATTAAGTCTATCACCAAACCCAAGGTTTTTAAGGACTTTGAAAAAGAAATTATAGTTTTTTTCACAAGACTTAGAGATTTCAAGCTTGAAGACCATACCTAACTGACAAGCTCTATCCATAGAGTGAGTAACCTCATGAGTAGTGATGGCAGCACCCAGGATTTGTCTTCCTTGTACAAAACCTTTTTGTCTTGGACTTATACAATTATCAAAGAAAGGCTTAATCCCGTTGACAAGGACTTTGGAAAATAATTTGTAGACTGTGTTACAAAGGCTGATAGATTTAAAGCCCTTGAGGCATGTACGTTCTTGAACTTTTGGAATCAAGGCAATAAAAGTGGTGTTTAGCCTTTTTAGCAACTTACTTAATCTAAAACAATCCTTAGTGGCCATCACAAAATCAACACCAACGATGTCCCTAAAGTCTTGGAAGAAAGATGGAGGGAATTTGTTCGGGCTTGGAGCCTTGTATGCACCCATAGAGAATATTGTCACCCTCACCTCGTCATCAGTAACTAGGGCCATGAAGATAGCATTGTCCTCCTCGATCAGGAGATTTCAGAGGCATTGAAGGAGATTTTCATCGAAAGGACATCTTCAAACAACCTACAAAAGTAGTTTGAATACATAGACCCTAAAGCATCATCATCCTTAATTTCCTAGTTCTGATCCTTCTTTAAGAAAGTAAATAGATTTATTCTCCCATGCTTACTAGCTAACCTGTGGAAGAAAAAAGAGTTTCTATCTCCCTCTCTCAACCATTGGACTCTAGATTTCTACTTCCAAAATATCTCCTCCTACTTCAAATTTTTTTTTCCATTCCCTTCTTAAAGCTTTCTCTTCATCATGGGTAGTATCAAGGAGGTCTCCTTGATCAATCTGCTCCTAGATTGCATACAATTTGCTACTATGTTCCTTTTTCTTAAAAAAATTAATTCCATAAGTATTTTTGTTCCATCCCTTCACATTTCTTTGAATCAGGCCCAGTTTTTGAGTCACCCTAAACATAAGTGTAACTGTGATAGGGGTGTTCCAACATATTTTGATGTACTTCCTAAACTCTGGATGAGAATTTCATATTAATTCGTAATAGAAATGGTAACCTATCTTGCCATGTTGAGCAGGACACACCAAAAGTATGGGATTATGGTCGGACACCGTCTGAGGTAAGGCAAACAAGGAGGCATTGAACCAAGATCCAAGTTGCACAAAATAAAAAATCTTTCCAATTTGACCTAGATGAGATGATCACCTTTCTTGTGGTTGGACCAAGTAAAACTTTGTCAAATCAACTCCACATCCATTAGCCCATTCTTCTTAATAAAGTCAACCAAGTTCGTCATGTTATCAGAATAATCTAGGAGGCCCCCAATCTTCTCATAAGAGAAAAGAGGGAATTTGAAATCCTCAACAACCATCCAATGAACATCAGAGTCACTTTAGACTAAAAGGGAGATGTCATTCCAGAGGGTAAAGTGATGCATTTTAGTTTGGTGACATAAACATCGATAAGAAACTAGGAACCATTATGGGAAGTTAAATTAGTAGCAAGGAAGTTGGTTGAGGAAAAGACAAAAATTCTAGAAAATCATAGGGGATCCCACATAATAATACACCACCAGAGGCCCCAATAGAATTACTAATGAGAAACTAGAAACTGGGTCATATTTTAGCAGCAATGGTAATAAAAGAGGTATTAATCAGTTTAACTTCCTGAAGTAAGAGAACATCTATCCTATTTTTTGGAACATTAATTTTGGGGGCTATTAAGGCCCCGCATGTTCCATGAAAGGATCTTCAATTCTTAACTTTGGTTGATTCCTCTAGGGTCCTATGCCTTCCATTTGTGATTTCCCTAGTCACTTCCTTTTGTTAAGATAGTCTCTATGATGGTTGCAGATCACTTTTGGTTTAGTCCCAACATCATCTTTCATGTTCCTAGTCTTTCTCCTATGTGTAATCCAACCATCACCACCAAAGAGGAGACAACTGCTTGATGAGGCCCTCAACAAAGAAAAATTCTTCAAAGGTGTAGAGGGGACAGTCATGCTAGTCGAGCAAGTCTACATAGTCGTCATTATTCAGAGCCTTGGAATTTGGGGTCATGATCTCCCTAGTTTTGCTAGCAAGAGTTGAAGGCCAGTTTGGGATCTCCCATCCTCCCGAGGTGTCTCATTCACATGTAGAGTGTTCGTATGCCCCCCATGAGATGAGTAACCACCTTATCACCAAGGGAAGCATTATCCCCAGAAAGAGTAGCAAGATTTGTGACAAGGTTTGTCACCATAGTAGAATCTAGGAAAGGATCAACAGGTGGGGGGATCTGACCTCCACCTTCCATGGACACCATGAGAGAGGAGATTCAAAATTTAAAATCGATGCAACAACAGGAAAGTTGCAGAGCACAAAATATTAATGTACATAGTTTCTTTAAAAGATAATATTTACTTTCTAATAGTGAAAATTATATATATAATTTTAATTTCTAATGGTGAAAAGTGTGTATATAATTTTATATTTTTTTATATAACTAAACTTTCCACCACCCTAAACTACCTATACATATGCAAATTTCACTTTTACAAATGCATATTTAAATTCTTCATTTTTTAAATTCAAAATTAATTTTTACCCACTATTGACCATTTCATTAGGCATTATGAATTGAATTGTCTTGTAATTATTTTAATTTGTGTGTTTGGTTATTGTATTTAAGAATAATCATTTAGTCACCTAAAAATCATTTGACATAACCTAAGACTTGTGAAGCACATCTAAATTTCAATTCATACATGTGGATTAAAAAAATTAAGTGCATAATTAGAGATGGGCTGTATGATTATTAGTTCTCCTTAATCCTCATCTAAGTGTATAATATATTCTAATATACAATAGAATATGTATTTAAATATAAATATATCCAATATTATAATAAAAATTAAATAATTGTAAATTATACTATATTTAATTTACATTAAACATAGTTTGTTTTTTTCAATTTAATGAAAAGTATAATTAACCTTGAAGCTAATATTATTCTATTTAAAGATTTATATATTATAACGAATTTATAATTATTTTTAATAAATTTATATTTATTTTTAAATAATAATATAGATTACATTTTATGATTTAAAATTTAAATTATCAAGTATTTTTTTAAATAGTCCTAAACTCATTAATTATTTACCCAATTATGAGCTCTTGTGGTAGCACCTTCTAATGTAATATGAGCACTTGCCACACCACCTTCTTCAAATTGAAAGTTGGTTAGAGATATATGTTTTATATTAAATGAAGTAAACTTTCAAACTAGATCTTTTATTTAAAATAAACTTCTTTATGTATTACTATATACAATATTTTAATGTAACATAATATAAATGATTGAATATAGTTTTAAATTATTATTATGATATAAAATTATATATCTCCTACTATTGCTAAACGAATTGATAGGAGAGATGGGCAGGACCAAGCAAGCTACTGGGAATGAGAAAGCTAGGATTTTTGTGGGTAAAGAGTCAGGTGAAGAGGATGAGGACAGTGATGCAAATTGGCTAGGAGAAGGTCTTTTCCCTTTAGCCTATGCTTGCTACTTAGCCCTGTATGTTGGTTTTGCACTTGGATGTAGTTTTCTAAAGATCTGGGCTAAGTCCGGTGGGGAAGGAGGTGACCTTTTCCTCCCTTATCGCCTTGGTAGATGTTGGGGATTGCAAGATTATTTTGGGTGCTGGAGGAAGGGGTATCTCTAGTTACATGAAGGTGCAGTCGTGTTGGTGGGTGCTCTTGGCTTTGGGTGTGAGCAAGATGATTTGTGTCTTTGGAGATGGAAGTCCCAACCTTTTGGGGATGGGGTTTTATGTCTCTGTGGTTGGCCTGCTATGGATTTTTCTCTTCTCATGTTTGTGGGGATTCCACTCTTGTGGGTGGTTTGGCTGTTTTGGATGGCCTACTACTTTTTTTTGTTGGTTTTTCTATGTGGACTCTCTGTTCTCTCTTGGTTTATTCCTTGGTGAGGGTTTTTTATGCTCTTCTTTTCCATTCTCATGGATCTTTGTATGAGGCATTTTTCTCTCCTATGGAGGTGGAGTGGTGGCATGGGTTCTGGGCTGAGATTCAGTTGTCATGGAAGTTGGGTTGCTCTCCTTCTTATCCTATTGAGGTGGAGAGTAGGTGTGGGGGAGTTTCTCGATTTCTATTGTTTGTGTTTTTGGTTGAGGGAGCCAGTCAAAACCCTCACATGGTATTCTTTGTAGATGGTTTTGGGTTTGTGGTTTTATCTTTGTTTCTGAGAATGATTTTCTAGTTGCAGGAGCCTGTAAAATCCCTCTTGGCCAGATTGTACTTTCAGGACAAGATGTTGTTTTCTGGGCCTTAGCAAGTTGTGGGAGCCTTGTAAAACTGACTTTCTTGTCGACTTGTTTTCCTTCCTTTCCTATTGAGGTATCCCTTTCTACTATTGAGGTGGAGAGTAGGTGTGAGGGAGCATGTTGGTTGTTGTAGTTCATGCTACTAGTTTAGGGAGTTGTTCATAACCCTCATGGTGTTCTTTGCATAGGGTTTTGGGTTCATAGTCTTATCTTTGTTTCCTAGAATGGTTTGCTGGTTGTGGGAGCTTGTAAAAATCCTCTTAGCTAGATTGTGCATGTAGGTAATTTTGTTGTTTTCCAGGCCTTAGTAGGTTGTGGGAGCCTTCTAAAAACCACTTTCAAAGTTGAGGGAGCCTAGAAAAACCCTATGCTTTTAGATTTTTTCTAGGACTGGCTGGTTGCCAACAATTTTCAAGGGCCTAGTTTGGCCAATGTTTGTTTTTGGTTAGGTATTGGTTGTGTGGTCTTTTGTGGCTAGGAGCTTCTGTTACAGGTTATGGGAGCCTGGGATAACCCTTCTTATTGGCTGAGGGTGCCAGTTAAAACCCTTGTTCCTTGTATTTTGTGGTCTAGTGTCTATTGATTTAGACCATTTGCTTGTGCCAACCTGTGTTGTAATGTCTTATGTGTAAGGTTTAGCTGGTGTTTGATTGCATGTGGATGATCTAGTTATTTTATTTTGGTTTGTGTAGTCTTTGGGTTTGGGCTCTGGATGCCCATATGTTGAGAAGATTTCAGGTCCTTTTAAAACTTATTGTTCACTGCCAGGTAGTCTAGTTCATTTCTTGTTTCCAAGTTTCTGGTTGTATGGGTTTTAGGGTCACATCAAAACCTATTTTATCCTAATAAAAAACTATATATCTCCTACTTCTATCTTCTTACCTTGTATATCTCCTATCTCTATTTCCTAAAGCCTCTCTCTCATTCTTCCCCCTTTATCTCTCCCCCTTTCTATCCCTCTCACTTCATTAGCTTGATTATCTTCTCAATTTATAGGTTTTCTTTTAGTCATGTTTGGATCTCTAAAATCTAGTGCATAGCTGATTTGAAGATATTAGATTGAACCTTTATTGCAGAAACATCATGGTCAAACTTATGAACTTTGGTTTTGTCGTATTTTTGTGTTTTTTGACCAATTTATAAAAGAATCAAATTTAATATAAGAACAATTTTTTTATATCGTTCTTGAATATTTATTTGTTTATCTTTAACTCTTTTATGCAAACACCTAAAATATATTTCAAAATTTTCTATTACTAATAATTATTCTAAATTTTGGCATGTAAGGAAATTATTATATTACATCATACCAATTGTTCATCTATTTTCTACTCTAACATAACCATACTATTGGCATGAACTTGATGCATTGCGTCCCTTGTTTACATATGCTAAGTCTAAACAACTAAGAGATGTGCATATAGAAATTATTCATAACTTTAAAACTATTTATCATTTTAAAAATCTAAAAGATATATTAGATTGTATACTTTTATATTATAGGATTAAATTGAAAAATGGTATTTATTTTACAAATTAAGGTAATCGATAGATTATTTTTTAATATTTTTAAAATTTTAAAATTGAAAATTGATAAAAAATTTATTTATTTGTTAAATAAATTAAAAAAGTGTCACATCTACTCATATTTCCTTTACTTTATATTACTCATACTTATATTGGCCACAATAAGACCTATTTTTTATATTGTTTTATAAGTTTGAATAATGTCTTATTGAAATATGTAGTTATGAACAAATGAAATTCAATTTAAATTAAAAATAACATCCTATAAAATATAATTTGATTATACTAATAAAAATTACTATTTTATTTCCAAAATGTATGATAACTTATTCAATTATTGACATGAAATTACTTAAGTTTGTAATTAGCATTTTCTTTTTCACTTAGGTGGATTACTTAGCCCACCATGATGTCGTGATACACTTCAATAAAATTTATTTTAAATAATATGGTTTGGAAAACTTACTCTTGGGTTATGATTATACAAAATCAAATGTCATTATAACTCTATTTGATGGTCTAATATATTTTTTAATAAATATTTCTTTTGAAAAATATCTACAAGTAGCAAGAGGTTGCATCAAATCCTTTCCTTACAGACTAACATCAAACCATCTCATAGATCTTTAGATCTTTTCTAAATATTGATGCTTTTCTTTTGGATTCCTGCAACTACTATGGTAGTCAATCAAATAATTGGTTGTCAACTTTTCAAAACTTTAATTAGAACTTCTTACAACTTCACTATCTATAAATGTCTTATGTAAAACAATGATTTATTTTGTCTCAAAATATTTTTTATCTTTTTAAAAATTCGAAGCTTTCATGATTGTTATCATTTTTCACATATGAACATTTATACTAGAACAAGTTTTTAAACATATTTGTTATATTTTTCCAATTTGATCCATAGCTCCATCCACGTTCCATTTGCATGCAATCTGTAATCGATTATTTTTCATACCTTTGTTCGAATATATTTTTTCTTAATGAGTTCTCAAACCACAACTACTACAAGGATGTATATTCTAACACTTGTACTTTAATGTCCTTTCCTATTACAATGAGAACACGACACACACAACATTGCTTGAACTAATTTTTTTAATTCTAGAACACCTATATCATCATTTTCTTTGCCTATGATATACTCAAGAACTTAATTTTTTGGTCTCATAATTGGTTCAATAGGCTAAATATAATTTCGTGTTCACACTTTCGTAATCTTTAACCAATATAACCCATTTTTTTAATGATCTTGAAACCAATATTATTTTCACAATATCGTTGTTATTCTCATCACACCTAACAAGATCAGCAGACATATTATAATTTATCATCTTCATCTTGACAATATTTATCACAAAATAACTTAAGAAAAATCACACTTACCAAATATACCATCAAATAGAAAACACAAATCACTTGTGTCACATGAGACACCACAAAATCAAGGGTTTGTAATTATACATTCTTTGCATCCAACTAATTGATCATTCTCTTCTTTCAGTTTTAATGTTTCTATCTTCTGTTAAAAAAAAAAATTATTCTAGCCTTTTTATCTTGTCTTCGAAATCATCATATAAATCCACTCTTTCCTCTAATTCTTCATTTTGAATTTTAACTTTCTTAAATTCCTTTTCAAGATTATCAATTTCGCATAAAAAATCATATTTATCTTTTTGTTTCTTATAAATTACATTTATTAATGTTCATTACTTCTTCTTCTAGTTATTTCTTTGTTTTGAACCCTTTTAAAAACTTTTCCTATTGAAATAAACGATTTTAACTTACCTTCTTTGCACACCTAACTATGATTCAACTACAGTGATGTAGATCACTTTCTTTCTTGACGATGAATGATGGCTTCACATGTCTCTCCTTCCACTTTTTCTACAATATTTATAGGTAGTCCCTTTTTTTTTTCGCTTAGTAAGAAATTAAAGCCGTTACTTTTGACTGGAGCTATGAACCAATGAGATCATAATGGGAGACCCCATCCCCATTAATATATTTGCCCTACTGAAACCTTAACACCTTATCTCTCCAATCACCATCTCTCCAACGAAAACTCAAACCTTATTACTCCAATCCTCCTTTGACACCTTATCTCTCCAGCTGGGGGGCTCCTTATCTCTCCGGAAACCTTATCACTCCAATAGGAACTCCTTATAACTCCATTCGGTAGCACTTCCCTCCGTTCACTCACCTACATTCTGTCTCACGCTGATTGCAGTGTTGGACTGCTAGTGTTGCACGTCCTTGCACCTACCGCCGACAAGAATATGACTCAAACACAAGACCTCTGTTGAGTCATAGCTAGTTCAAGACAGCATATCTATTTGTTGTGACTCAAACACAAGACCTCTCTTGAGACAAGTTCGCAATATAATGTTGCGTTGCGGAATCATCCTCATATCTATAGTTAGTCTCCATAGACTTCACAAATTCATGATATGTCTTTTCCGTTTGAAAATTAATTTTATCCAATCTATTTCCCAGTTGTTCAACTTTAACACACGTAAATAAATAAAGTTGGGCGACTCAAACCCTCAACAGTCCAGATGGAATCCCATGCCTTCTCTTCAGAAACATCTTGATTCTCTCCATTTAGGCCTTTACATAGGCGAGGTGCGATGAATCTTCACACTAATATAAGCACGAATAGAGGCGAGGTACGATGAACAATAAATTGCAGATATAATAGATTTTGATCTCCAATGGGATAGATTTTTAATACAATCAATTAGTTTTTAATCGAATCTAAACACATGAGTTGATAAATAACAATTAATTATAGTAAATTATTATTTTGTAATATAAATAACTTCCCTTTTTTATCAATGTGTTTTAATTATACTCCATATTAGGATCCTTCTTCATCATAATTCTCATAGCTAAATAATTTATCATTCAAAATTTAATTTCATAAATATCACAACAATTATTCTATTTTCAAGTGAAGTAATTATTTAATCTAAATTGATCTAAACTTATTTGTGTGCTTTGGTTTATTTACCATGACTTAATATTAAAAAATTATATTTTTCCTTAGAAGAGTATAACTATATTGATGATGTAACTAAAAAACAATTCAAAATAGAAGTTTTGTTTCATTTCTAGCTTGAGCTTAATACAATATATTTATTTAATATTCCTCATACAATAGAGGCTACATATCCTTAAAACATACATATGAAGGGAATCCGAATCATATTGGAAAAGGTTCAATCATGGTTTTGATGATATGATTCTTTGTATCTTTGCTAGCAACACTAAATCCATCTCTCTCTTTATAGAGAAGTTGTAAACCTCGGGATAGTGCATAAGCACAATCTTTGCTAATGGGTGGAACATTAAGAGGTTTCAAATATTCCCAATTCAACTCTTTGAGGAGTCCATCACATAAGGCCGTGAGATAATTTATAGCCTCTTAGTTAGTAGATCCAGGGTGGTCTCTCATATAACAAGTTATACAAGATACTGTTTCTCCACGATCAGCTTCAGCCTTTCAAATAACAATCACAAAACATTAGTTTAGCTACCATTACACTTTTTTAAGAAAATAAAAATAAATGCATATTGTACTAAATATTTTATATCATACCTCAAAGGTTCTTGTATCACCTTTAACTCTAAGTGTTAAGCCTAAAAGTTCATCAAACTTTGAAGGATAATCAATTTCTGGTAATATGTTTTCTAGAAGAATTGCATCTACTGCTAATACAGGTTGTAAAGTCACCACACGTGAGCCACCACTAACTTGTCCATTCTCTAAATACTCCTCCAAAGTTGGTACATAACCTTCAACAAACCACTTTGCTTCTTGCATATATGAATCAATATAAACTTCCCAATGTAATTGTAATGTTCAATAAAGTTCATGTTATTAGTAGTCACATAAATATATTTAATTAAAAAAATGATAATTTTATGCTAAAATAGAAACATTTGTTTTAACCTTTAAATGTTGCAATTTAACTTAAAATAGACTTTTAAAGTATAAAATAGAATTTTAATATAAACGACTAGATATTGTGTCAATAGATAACATTTACTATTTAAAAAATAACAACATACAATTTGAAGCTTACTATTCAATTCACTACAAAATAATAAGCTTTAGTAAAATTAATATAAATAAAAATAAATAAAATGTTTAAAATATCTAGAAAATACTATATATATCATTTAATGAAAAATAATCTTAATAAAATGAAAAAGATTTTCAAAATCCTTTTATGTTAACATCTTCAATATCTTGAAATCTTCTCAAGCTTCTTTGTTTACTTTTTTTTATCCTTTCATGAATATTATAAACAACTTTCTTTATATTTTGCAAATGTATATATATACCATTTTACAAAACATAATTTCATAAAATTAAAAAGCCTTCTAAATTATTTTTATGTTAACATCTTCAATATCTTGAAACCTAAGATATGAAATCTTCTCAAGCTTCTTTATCTACTTTTCTTATCCTTTAAAGAATAATATAAACAACTCTCTCTATAAGTCAAAAGTTATAAATAATTGTTTTCATATATATGACATATTTCTTCATTATCATAACATTATTTATATTTTCTTTGAACAAATGCCTTCAATATTCTAAATTATTACACTCATAAACACCCTAAGCCTTCTTTACCTATTTAAGTGTTCTCGGATCCTTAGTAAAGATCTCTTTCATTCTTCCTTAAATAAATTCAATAAAGTCACCAAATATTATACAAGGGCTCCAAATGTTTAGGAAAAGATAAACTTATGTGATCGTTACTATAAATTTTAAAAGAGAAAATAAAAGGAGAGATGAAAAAGTGGATTTATACCGCGTTTTTAACATAGTCAAACGTATCTCGGCCTTGAGTGATTTGGGCTTCTCTGACCATGTCCTTCACCCCATCATAGAAGGCTATATATGCAATTTTCATATACTCCGGTAGCCCCTCTATGGCCAATGGATCCCATCTGTCAACAAACCCAAAACATCATGCATGAGAAGTGCATAACTTCTTGCTTGATATGAATATTAAATTATTATAAATTATTACTTTTTAATGGCTTCTATGAAGAGTTGGAGCTCCTCATAAGTTCCATATGTATCATAGATGTCATCCAGATATGTTACAAGTGCAGATAACTTTGCAAAGCCGATTCTGAATGCAGAATACTTTGGCTCAATCACACCACCAACTGCCCAAAAGTAGTATTCAACGTGTCTATGTCGAGCAAATTCCAGTTTTGACAAACCGGATTCTACCCACCACCTACATATCCACAAAATCTACCCATTATAGTCATTCACAATGGTTAGTCGCAAACTACTTGTGATAATTTTCCACAACATACAAATGTATCACCTTGAAAGGATCTGAAGCTCTCGTTGTTGCATGCACTGCATCATGTTGAAGTCCAACTTTGCTAGCTCTAAAACTTTTGTGTTACTCAAATGAGGCATTCTGCATGTATCAAATATCACAAAGTATGAAACCTAATTAGATCTTGCACATTTCTTTATTGAACCAGATATTTCTTTTATCCATTTTAAGACGTCTTAAAATAGAGGCCGATTAAAACTAAAGGAATCATTTATTTGAAGAAATTATCTTTTTGGGTATCAAAGACAAGTTATTATGTTAAATCCTTTTAATTAAGAGTTAAAGACCGAATAATATTAATTTTGTCAAAGTCAGTCTAAACATGATGTCAATCTCATCTCTTACAATATAAGGATTTTGAACTCAATAACTTCACCAATAGACCAAAAACTCATCCACGACTTATTTTGATTTGTTTAAATTACTCATTAAATATTGCAAATAATTCAAAATTTAGATTAAAAAACTACAAACATCTTTAATTGTAATGTTGTTGAGATATATAGAGATAATCATACATATGATTGTTAAGTTACGCTATAGAAATTTAAAATTACATGATTACCCTTTTATGGTCTTTTCAGCCCATGAATTATCCTCTCCATATATCTCTATATAATGTCTTGCTTCCAATCTTGGCACATTAGTGTGAGATCCATACTCCAAATTGAATTCTATCTGTTCATAAAATAAACTATCAAGATATATCTCTATTGATGTATATGATATACAAATAAAATATGCATTTCTAATAATTATATTTAAGTTTAGTTTTCACCTCTCTTGAAAGATTGGAATCATCAATATTTTGTTGAGCTTTCTTTAAATATTGAGTGGAGAAGGATTTAGCTTCATCCATAACCTTCTCATTTGGAAATGCAATGAGTGATGCTCGAAATAGATTTATAATACTTTTTATTTCTTCATGTGATTGAGGACTAGACTTCAAGAATTGTCCATCTTTACTCTTGAAGTTCTCCAACACATTTTACCAAAGAATAATATAGTAATTAGTGAATGGGACTGTAAGAATGTAGCTAGTTTAATTAAGATTGGAAGATTAGACTAGTTAGACTAGTGAGCTCTAACAAATGTTAACTAAATCCATACAATTTAATCAGCACATAAAACACATTATTATAAGAACAATAAACTGTCTATTTAGAGTAAACACCAGAAGAAACATTGTATCCGTGAAGTCGAAGAATTCGAAAACCCAATGCAGTGGTATTGAGATCAGGATTAGAACTACTCCTCCAAGTTCCAATGCCTTTGTTGTTCCAATATCTACACATCAATAAAATTTAAGTTCCAACTTATATCCTTGAGCATTCAACATATAAAGCTAGCATATCTATCTTGTGGTTTAAACTTGGAAAAATCTACAAACCTATAAACATAATCAGGAGTTGCTTTTATATCCTCTTGGAAATGTCGTTCTATTCCAAGGCGTTCAACATTATCTACCATGGAGAGGCATTGGAAGAGATCATCTCCACTTTGTTTTGTCAACACTGCATTGAGGGCCCTGTTAATTAACAGCAAGATGAGAGAAGAAAAACAAAACAAAGAGAGTCATAACAACTAAAAGTAAGACCGTTAAAAATACTTGCCTCATAAGGCATTTCAAGTGACTGAAGGAAACTATCGTCCCACAAATTAGGGTGGTGATTGCCTATACGTCGTGTTAAGCCTTGTTGGTGAGTAATCAAAATAGCATTTATACTTTTAGTAGGTCCAAGCGTTTTCTTTCTTTAAACTCCTCCTTTACTCCAAGAATTTAATCCCACAGAAGGTTTGTTAGAAAGCAAAGCCATTTTAAGTAGTCCTTTATAATTCTCTGCGTTTTGCCATATTTACCAACGGGTACACCAACGGGTACACCTAATTTGAAACTTGCACGTATGTTAGGTGAAATCAGTTCTTGTAAACACGAAAATTCTGCTGCTTTATTCTCCTTTTTGTCGCCCCTTGCGTCAACCGACCATAATATTTGCACTATTCATTTTAGCCATTTATTTCAGTCATGATTAATGTGATTAATTATCAGCATGTGGCATATTTGTGCATTCATTTTCATTTTGACTCACAATTTGATACTTTTCTACTATTTATTTTTATGTTCATTCTTGCTTATTGAAGTATAGTTTCACATATTCATAATTTACACATTTACAGATATACTCACATTTACAAATATATTTATTTCCTTGAAATCTATATTAGTTTTATCTATATAAAGGAAAATATGTGAAATATGTATCTTATAACAAGGAGAAAACACACATAAAACAAGAATGGAAACTACAAGATGAATAATATGAATGATAAGGGGCAAATGCTAGAGCATTATGCAAAACAAGTTGGCATCAAGACTAATAACGAGGTTGAGGCGGTTCCTCTATGGTGGCATTTGAAGTGGATCGTTATTCAAAAGTATCTCTTTGAATTTTGTGTTGCGGTTTCCTTGGTTTGTGTGTAGTCTACTTTTTGGAGATATTGGGCTTGATCTTGTTTTAATGGGTCGGTATTGTTTGGTCTGGATGATCTTGTCCCTATCCGATAATCTCGGTATATGCATTGATAATCAAAGTATGAAAAGGAATCATACATAAATCTTGCGGAGGCCGACATGACCATATCGGTAACGTGCTAAGCATACCCAACACACTATTTTGTATCTATACCCTCTGGTATATATATATATATATATATATATATATATATATATATATATATATATATATATATATATATATATATATATATATATATATATATATATATATATATATATATATATATATATATATATATATATATATATATATATATATATATGAAGTGGTATGAGAGCGAGATCAAACAAGTGAGTGTGAATGTGAAGGTGAGTTTTGTGTGAAAGATAGTTGGCAGCAAAGATAGCAGAGTGTGTGAAGTGTGAACTACAGACAACAAAGGCAATTTGTGTTGCAATAGTGCAGTAGTCCTTTATCGGACCTGTTGCATGACAATTGTATAGAGATCTCTAACCAGATCTACTATAGAGTTTAAGATTTTTAATCTAAGATTGAACTTGGAACTGATCCAATGCATTTGGAGATGCAAACCTTTTTAGTTCAATCTTTCCAGTTTACATGAGCATTTTGGCAATTATCCATCTTTTGTATATCTCCAGTGAGTAGTCTAGCAGTAAGTTGTTTTGTAATCTGGCAATGAGCCACCCCTGTGTAAACTCAAATATAACTAGTTATATCATCCTCAGAGTTAACACTCTTCGTGATTTTTCTCATTTGGGTTTTCCACATATAAAATTAAGTGTTTATCTTGTGGTTGTGGTGTTCATGTCTATTTTGCATTAACTGCTTTATATCAGTCAAGTCTGAAAAGTTAATTGTTTTTTAATCTATTAGAATAATGATTCAAACCCCCCCCCCCCTCTTAGTATTCCAGTGCTTTCAACCTAATCAATAGGGCTTAATATTCTAAAAGGTTACAAAGAGGAGAAAGAGAAGCCTAAAGATGGAGAGCCCTCTAGCTAGGAGGAAACACTTCAAAATTTACATTTTCTTGTTGTGTAGTTGAAACATCTATGGGTCGAAGTTGAGAATTTAGAAATAGAAAATAATTTCTTTGGTTGTGAAAGGAATAGTGAAATATATTTTAAAATTGAAATCAAACTATTAATCGGGATTAACAATAATTTGATAGATAGGACTGTTATTGTTATGGTCATTGTGGAAAGTAAAAAAGAGAGAAAGTCAAAGAAAAGAGTTACTAAGAACAAGGATGAAGGCAAGAAGAAAGGGAAGAAGAATCTAGATTTGATGGCTTGGGAGGCTACTCTAGACTAGATGGTTGGAGATTAGGACCCATATACTCTAACTACATGTTAAGGAAGATACATGTTAAAAAACTAATTTCACCTAACATGCAAATTTATAATCAATTTTATCATGTACAATATATATAGGCACGGTGAATGTGGTAAAACATACAAAAGTTATAAAGAACTACTTAGAATAACTTTGATTTTTGTTTCTCCTTTGGTTTTTACTAAGTTAACTAAGAAAGCCTTACGCATCTAACAAATATTTATGGGATTAAAATCTTGGATTAAAGAAGTAGTTCAAAGAAAGAAAATTCTAGGACCTACTAAAAGTATAAATTCTATTTTGATTACTAATTAACAAGGGTTAACAAGATGTATAGGCAATCACCACCCTAATTTGTGAGATGATGATTTTCTTCAGTCACTCAAAATGTCGTATGAGGCAAATAATTTTAATGATATTCTATATAGTTGTTATGCTTCTCTTTGTTATTTTTGTTTCTTCTCTCACCTTCATGTTGGATAACAAGGTCCACCAAATGTTGAATGCTCCAAGACACTTGTTACCGAGATGACATTTTCCAATGGTTCTCTATGGTGGATAATGTTGAACGACTTGGAATATAATGATATTTTTAAGAGATAAAAGTAACTCTTGATTATGTTTATAGGTTTGTATACTTTTAAACGTTTAAACTACAAGAACTATGCTAAGTTTATATGTTGAATCACAAAGGATATAAATTGGGATTTAAATTTTATTTACTTGTAGGTATTGGAACAACAAAGGCATTAGAATTGGGAGGAATAATTCTAATCATAATCTCAATACCACTGCTTTGGGATTTTGAATTATTTAACTTCATAGAGACAACATTTCTTTTGGTGATTATTCTAAATAGATAGTTTCTTTTACTTATGATAATGTGTTTTTATGTTAATTAAATAGTATGTATTTAGTTAACTTTTGTTCCCATTCATAAGTGTAATTTTCTAATCTATTTTAAACTAACTATATTCATCTAGTCCCATTCATTAATTACTATATTATTCTTTTTTTATTGGCAAGATAAGTTGAAGATCCTCAAAAGTAAAAATGAGAATTATTTTCAGCTTAGTACTCAGTCACAACAGGAAATAAAAAGTATTATAAATTTATTTCAAGTGTCACTCATTGCATTTCCAATGAGGATGGTTATCGATGAAACTAAATCTTTTTCCACTCTATATTTAAAACAAGATCTACAAAATATTGATGATTCCAATCTTTCAAGATGGGTGACAACTAAATTTAAATATAGTAATTAACACTACACATTTTTAATATATCATATATATCAATAGATAAATAACCTAGTAGTTCTATTTTTATTTATGAATGCATAGAATTCAGTTTGGAGTACGGATGACACGCTAATGTGCCAAGATTGAAACCAAGGCATTATATAAAGATATATGGAGAGGATAATTCATGGGATGAAAATATAATAAAAGAGTAAATACCTTTAAAAAAAATCTTGCTTTTATAGAATATCATTTAATCATATGTATGATTCTTTCTATATATTTATAATATCATTACAATTAAAGATGACCATATTTTTACAATCTAAACTTTGAGTTACCTGTAATAGTTAACTAGTTGAAAATAAGTTTCCAATGAGATTTTAGTTTGTTGGTGAAGTTTTTGAGTTCAAAGTGCTTATATTCTATGTGATGAGATTCAATTCATATTTTGGGTGATTTTTTCAAAATGGATACAATTCAATCTTTCAATTTCATTTAAACAGATTTCAATGTGATACTCTCCTCTTGCATATATGATACAGTCTATAAATTTGATATAAAAATCTCTAACAAAATATAAAAAAGTAGAAATAACTTGCATTTGATTTCAATAAGCATAATTTCTTGAAATAAATGATTCATGTAGTTTAACTTGACCTATATTTTTAGACATTAAATATATGAATGGAATACCTAGTTCAACAAAGAGATTTATATAATCTAATTAATCTTTATACCAAGTTATATTTGATATGTAGAATGCCTCATTTGAGTAAGAGAAAAGTTTTAGAGCTAGGAAAGTTGGATTTCAATATGATTAAACTCACGCAACAACAAGAGCTTCGAATTCTTTCAAGGTGATAGTTTTTTATGTTGCAGAAGTAGTTTCCCACTAATGCATTGGGCATGAGTATAAAGGGTAGATTTTGTGAGTATCTATGTGGTGAGTAGAATTTGGTTTTTGAATAACTATAATTTTCTCAACCTAGACACATTAGATACTACTTTGTGTTCTGGCCGAGAAAAAATATTTTGCATTCAGAATCATCTTTGCAAAGTTGTCTACACTTGAAACATATTTAGATGACATCTATGACACATATGGAACTTATTAGGAGCTTTAACTCTTCATTGAAGCCATTAAAAAGTAATGATACATTTTTTTTAATATTCATATCAAGCAAGAAGTTAGGGAATTTATCATAAATGGCATTTTGGGTGTGTTGACAAATGGGATCCATTGTCAATAAAGGAGCTACCAAAGTATGCTAAAAAAGTTCTATAATTTTCCAATCTTTCATGTCTACCATTTTATCTTTTTATTTTATAATTTATAGAATCAAACACATACACTTATCTCTTCCTAAAAATGTTTGGAGTCATTCTATAATATTTGGAAATCTTAGGTTTTAAGATATTTAAGTTGTTAATATAAAAGGATTTTAGAACACTTTTTTGTTTTATAAAGATTATATTTTGTGAAATGGTTTATATATACTATTGTATACATATTTAATATTGTATTTATTTTTTCTTGTATTAATTTATTAGAGTATTATTTTGAAGTGAACTGAATAGTTAGAATTCAATTGTGTGCTGTATTTTTTCAAATTAGTTCATCTACCATGGAGAGGCATTGGAAGAGTTCATCTCCACTTTCTATTGTCAACAGTGCATTGAACATCTCTTTAACTTCCCTAACATATGGTAGACCCTGTCATCCAACATCAAGGTGAGGGAAGAAACAAAACAACAAAGAGAAACATAATGTAACTATATAGAAGATTATTGAAAAGACTTGCCTCATAAGGCATTTATAGTGACTGAATAAAACCATCGTGTCATACTTTTAAGGTTTTCTTTCTTTGAACTGCTTCTTTACTCCAAGAATTTCATCTCATAGAAGAATTGTCAGATGCGTAAGGTAAGGCTTTCTAAGTAACCTGGGAAAAACTAAAGGAGACAGAAAGAAAAGCCATTCTAAGTACTAGTACCTTTAAGTTTACCTCACTCACTGTGCTTATATATCATATACTTGAGAGACTTGATTACTAATTTAAATGTTTGTTTCGGTGAAATCAATTTTTAAGATGTATTTTCCTCTACTACGTTATTCTGTTTTTCGTCGCCTCTTGTGTCAACCGACCATAATATTTGCAATATTTGTTTCGGTCAAGATTCTTCACTTTTCAGGAGCACCTGCCATTGAGCGGTTCAGGCATTAAACACCCAGCTTTCGCAGCTCGGAAATCATTCTGAGAATGGCTTCCATCTCTCTTTCTCGTTTCACTCTGGGCTTTTCAGGCCTCAACAACCCATCCATACAAAAACCCAGTAATGAGCTTAGGATGTTTACTCATGTGTTTCCAAAGCCAAGCAGAAGAAGGCTGGATTTAATTGTTAGCAAGGCTTCAATCACTGCACAACCTACTGAGAGGCGCAGAAATAATCATCATCCCAACTTGTGGGATGATAATTTCATAAACTCCCTTCCAAGAGCTTACGAGGTATGTTAGTTTTACAGTCTTCTACTTTGTAATTTTGCTTTGTTTTTTGCTTGATTGATAGTATTGTGCTGCTGCAGGGTCCTTGTTATGTAGAACGCGCAAAGACACTGATTAGAGAAGTGAAGGAGATATTTAATGGGATGTCGACTCAAAATTCTTCTGTCCACGAACGCCTTTCAATGGTGGACAAAGTTGAACGCCTTGGGATCGATCGGCATTTCCAAAAGGAAATAAAGGAGGCTCTTGATTATGTTTACAGGTTTATTTCTTATAACAATCTTCAATAGCTAAATCTAAAAGCAGTTCATATAATGTATATATATGGGTAGCAGGTATTGGAATGACAAAGGCATTGCAAATGGTGAAGGAGGTGCTTGCCCGGATCTGAACACCACAGCCTTGGCACTTCGAATTCTTCGTCTGCACAGATACGACGTCTCTTCAGGTGGTCTTTAGGTTATTATTTAAGGGAAACATCTAATCATATTGTCACTCTTTAGGGACATTATGTTTTGAAAGAGATAATTTGTTAGTGGCTTTTGTTTATTAAAAGAAAGTTTCTATTTTTGTTTTTATCTGATTACTATTTGTATTGTTTTATATTAATATCTTATTTTCATTGAGCTATTTTGATAATGATGTGTTATATTATGCTTTGTTCTTGATAATTGAAGGTGTATTGGAGAATTTTAAAGGAAAAGATGGTCAGTTCTTGAGCTCATATAGTCAATCAAACAAAGAAATAAAGACAATTCTAAATTTATTTCAGGTTTCACTTATTGCATTTCATGGAGAGAAAATCATGGAAGAGGCTAAAGCCTTTGCAACTAGATATTTAGAGCAAGTTCTCCCAAAGATCAATGGTTCTAATCTTTCACGAGAGGTACCCAATGCATATGTATTGATACTTTTGTGTACAAAGTATGTTAATTGTTTTTTCATAACTATGTTTGATATTTTTGTTGTTCAATAGATAGAATTTAATCTACACTATGGTTGGCACACCAACGTGCCTAGATTGGAAGCAAGGAATTATATTGACATATATGGAGCTGAAACTTCATGGTATAAAAGGAGGATATCTAAGTAGAAGTATATTATCATTATATTTTAATTTTCTAAATATCAAATAGAAGACATGATTTTCTAAGTATATGAGTACAATTTCTTCATATACAGGATGACATGTGAGAGCAACAAGAAGATTTTAGATCTAGCAAAGTTAGACTTCAATATGGTGCAATCCATGCAACAACGAGAACTTCAAATACTTGCAAAGTTACTAAGCTACTTGAGATTGGAATCAATATTGATACACAAAAATAATTGCAAATAAAAAATAGTAGGAATAAAAATAAAGTCTAGTAGTTAACTTATGAAAAAGTTACATTTTATTTGCGCGCTTTTTTTTAGGTGGTGGAAGGAGTCAGGTGTTCACCAGCTAACATTTGCTCGAAACCGATATGTTGAATTTTATTTCTGGGCCGTAGGAGGGAGTGTAGAGCCAAAGGATTCTGCTTTTAGAATTGGATTTGCAAAAATTGGTTCTCTTGTAATAGTTATTGATGATATATATGACACGTATGGGACATTAGATGAACTCAAAATCTTCGCAGAGGCCATTGAAAGGTAAAAATATAAATTTTAACAACCCATACAAAATTGAATGATATAGTTATATTTAGATACTTTGGTACAACATTACCTTTTCATAATATTATTTTATGTTCTCTTTTTTGGTTAGATGGGATCCAAGCTCCATAGATGGACTTCCTGAATATATGAAAGTTGTGTTCATCATGTTTTATAATATGGTGAATGAAATAACACAAGAGATAATCAAAACCCAAGGACGAGACACACTTGATTATGCTAGAAATGCTGTAAGTAGTTGTAATTATCGTCATAAAAATACTCATGTGTCTTAAAAATATAAACTAGCATATATATCTTTTGTACATTTGTTTAAAATATATGCACACATATAAATCTCAAGCATCTATCTAGTTGATGTTTTATATTTTAATAGCTATATTAAAGATATCTATGTGCTAGTGCAAAAATGGTATTGATGAATGATGAATATGTAATGTAGTGGAATATTTTCATCAATTCTTACTTGCAAGAAGCGAAGTGGCTAGCTGCTGGTTATATACCAACTTTTGAGGAGTACATGGAGAATGGGAAAATTAGTGGTGGTGCTAGAATACTTATCTTGCAACCTGTGTTAACATTGGACACACTTCTTCCTCAGAACCTACTTCCAAAATTTGATTTTCCCTCAAGGTTCCTTGATATTATGGGACACACATTTCGGTTAAGCAATGATATTAATACTTTCAAGGTATATTAAAAAATAGAGCTACATATATTTTAAGTTTCTATATCCTTCTTTTGATGTCCTATTTATTTTAGGAAAGGTGTTTCAATTAAAATTATAATATGTGATGAAATGCAGGTTGAAGCTACTAGGGGTGAGGAAGCTTCTTGTGTAAGATGCTATATGAGAGATAATCCTAATTCAACAGAAGAAGAAGCTTTGGATTATCTTAATTCCTTCCAAGATGAATTATTGAAAGAACTGATGTGGGAATATTTGAAAAAGGACGGTGTACCGACATACTCTAAAGATCATGCAGTTTCCTTGTCAAGAGGAATTCAACTCTTTTACAAAGAGGGAGATGGATTTAGTGCTGCCACTAGAGATATAAGAGACCATATTTGGAAAACTTTGGTTCAACATATTACAATGTGATTTTGGGATATTGTTGATTAAGTTGTGAGTTGTTGAAAGCTATATTAAATAAGCTAATAATCTATGTTAGTATGAATATTCTTGGCCACTTACTATATATGTATTGTGTACTAAGTGATGATAATATGAATTTTATTATGCTAGATGTTCAAACTATACTATCATTTTTTATGGATGTAATTTGTATGGTTCAATACATTCTATGTATAAATAAATACTTTTTGGGTTGTTCACTTGAAGAGGACATAAAATTTAACATGAGCATTTTGTGTACTTAGTATGGGCCAAGAGTGGAAAATGTTTAAATTAGTATATATTTATTCTTAGCCATTAATCACTAAGAGGCTTAAAAAATTATGAATGCAATTAATCACTAAGAGACTTAAAAAATTAGTAAGAAAACCAATAGTAGGAATATGATAATTACTTCTACCTAATTTGGTTGATGGTTGGGTGGATGGATTGTTGTGTTGATAGTGAAATTCATCGGTTTATTTTGAAGAAAGTTTTAATATGATTAACTATCAATAAGTGGCACATTTGTGTATTCATTTTGACTCACAATATGATACTTTTTTACTATCACTTCTGTATTCACTGACTTTTTTAAGTACAGTTTCATATATTCATCATTTACATCATATATTTGTATACTAACATTCACAACAACAAATTTATTCATTTCTTTCAAACCTACACATTTCTATCTTTGGTCAATCCTTAAAGAGTAATGATCATTGTCCATATCTCATTTGATCATTCTCATTGTCTATATCTCATTCGATTTGATCATTCTCATTGTCCATATCTCATTTGATCATTCTCATTGTCCATATCTCATTCCATTTGATCATTCTCATTGTCCATATCGCATTTCCAAACAAAAAATTTATTCAATAGTGCTAAGGTTCAATCTTGAGGGATTGAGTTTTAACCCATATCGAATTTTTAGATTATACTAAGTTTAAGACATACATTAGACTATGAACACTAGACTTTGTATAGAATCAACAATTAATTCTTCGTCATCCTTCCTGAAAGTAAGTGCATCCATCCTACCATTTGATTATTGTATTTTCTACTCATCTATTAACACCTAGCTTAGGTGCATACTTAAATACAACTTAATTGTAGGGTTATTGTTTACATTTATTTAATTAGTCTAGATCTATGAAAATGAGATTATATTCCAGTATATTTTTAATGAACCTGTATAAGACAAAAACTCTTGGCCTTCTCATAGGGTTTATTGTTTTTTCTAATTAATGCTTAAAATCTGAAGGAGACAGAACATATGAAGGAAGATTTCAAAGGGAGAATTGGAAACAAGCTACAAGAAGCTTAATGATAATCTAATTAAATTGGTCAACTTTAGCTACAAGGTTACCAAGTCCAGTGCTGAAAATGTTAGAGTTATGACAAAGAAGTTTGAAAGAGCTCAGGAAACTGAATCTTTCTTCATTGATATTGATGTTGTTGAGAAAGGCAAGTAGGCTACTCCGGAGGAGGGTAAAGCCCCTTTTACCTGTACTAGAGCGAGCAAAAGGAAGATGATGGACCAAGTAGCACAAAATGTAAAATCTACACTTTTTGTCAGTTTTTAGATAATTTTAAATCTTATTAAGATTATAATGTTCTTTGTTAATGCCTCGTACCTATACATATAATTTTAAGGTTTGAGATTCATTATGTCGCTTTGCTTTTTCTCTCACTCTAAATAACTTTGGTGTTGACTTTAGAAATGTAGGGGCATCAATCAACTTTTGGTCAGGTTGTGTTTTATTAGTTTAGATTTGTTGTCTTACTTCTCAATTTTGGTTTGCTAAGTTGCCTAAATTTGGGGGATTTATATTTGACAAAGGAGGATCAAGGATTCCTAACCTCCAATCATCTTATTTTCTCAGAAGCAATTTAGGCAAATTCAATTATGGAAATTAGGAAATTGGTGGAACAACGATGAGATCTAAAAGAACAATTTTAGTCAAGGATTTTTTGGTTTTCTTCCTAGAAGAATAGATCAGAGGGAGCTAGAGGGACCAATCAATGGAGTGAGGAAAAAATATCACAAATGATAGAGAGAGAAAAGAGGGTTGAATGGGTGCTTTGGACCAGAAGAAAAATGCATAACATTCGACACTATGTGGGATTGGGTAGAAGTAGTGTAAAGAGTTAGAGACATTGAGAATGATTGATCTTTTGCAAGGATAAAATAGGAGTGGAAAGAAGAAATAAAAATGGAGGCAGAGAATGGGACTAGTTTTGATCAAGTCACATGTGACCAAGATTTGCATTTGATGTCTACAACAATTTTGTTTCGTATGTAGATATAATAAAATGTCCATTCAAATTATTTTGGTTGTAGAATTTGTTGATTCACAGTTAATGAAATGTTGTTGATTAAGGAACAAATAGGTTTTGAAGGGACCTGAAACCCTTTTATATAGAACTATTATAAAATATTTCTAAAAGATTTAACCATTTTTTAAAAAGCAGCCAAAACTCAACAAAATACTAGTAACAAACCAAAAACCACAAAAACGACAGCAAGAAGGAAATCCTTGTTCAATTTTTTTAGGGCCTCCATGGCCTTAGCTTCCAATTATGTCATGTTGAATGCAATATTGTTTAGCTCCTGTATTTCTTGATTAGGAGATTTCTTCTTCGAGTGGCTCTGGTTCTCTTGGAAGGCCTAGTAGTACCATCTTGTTTCTTCTCTATGGAGTCCACATTAAGTATAGCCCCTTCCTAATGGAGGTTTGAATTTTTCCTACCATTATATTTATGCTTTCAGTTTAATTCTTCACCAAATTATGATTGTAGGTAGCCAAAGAGATAATATTATCATTAACTTTCTAGATTTTCTTTCCAGATGTTTCAATCTACCTTCATACTCTTTCTTAACTTTCTTCTCCAAATTTGAGATTATGTTGTCATAATATTTCTTAAGATCATTCATTGTGCTTAGTGTCTTCTGCATGTAATCAACAATTGATTTCCTCTACTCCACAAACCATTGTTTAGCTCCTTGGTTGTCATGTTTTCTCGTCACTACCCAAAGTTTAAAATTAATCTCCTTTATTTCGCAAAATGCCCATTTGAACATTCTAAAATTATCCACAGAAGAATCACAGGCGATGGCTAGAACATCATCAAAGTTTTCTCTGTCTACACTTAGATAAGGAGAATTAGCATTGAGATAATTAGGAAAGGGGGTTCTATCATTCCTGTTAGGGAGAGGTTCTAACTTGCCTAGAATAGAATTGTGGGAAGGAAAGGACTCTGAGTTTGAAATAGAAACAGGGGACATTGTCTTGCTTCAAGGAAGTGTCTGACTCGGAGTCTGTGTCCTCCATCTTTGTATTCCACTCATCCTCATCAGAGGAGAGGCTAACATGGTCATCATCCTCAAAATCATGTCATGGGTTAGGATCTCTAGATGATGTGGAAGGAAAGGATTTGATATGTTCATTAATCAAGAATAACATACCCCCATGAAAGACAGGTTTTTTCTTGTTCTTCCTATGATCTTTGATGCTAGCATTGATAGAGGCAAGTAAGAATAATGGAAATGATAATTTCACCTTATTCCTAAAATGGTTTAGCAAGATGAAATGATGCCCAAAAGCCCTAGTATATCCACCATCTAGGGTAATATACTTCATAAAAACAAAGAGAACAGAGAGCCATAGATTTTACCCATATCATAGATGCTTTTTTACACTTAAAAATAGTTAATGAAATGCTAGTTTGTGTTGTTATGTTAAATTATTGAGGTTCTTTTCATATCTTTCTATCTATTAGGTTTGATTTTGAAGTTCCTGGACCACTATTGAGAAGAGAAATAGTTTGCATCTTTTTTTGTTGGTTTGAGATTCAACTTGCATCAGTTTGGTATTAGAGCTACAAGATCTGGGAATTGGAGAAGCTTGAAGGTGTCTCTAGGAAACTCTATCTAAGGAGTTATTTGCAAAGGAGGATTCTATAATTGTAGACGCTAGAAAAGGAGGCACAAAATATTGCTTGATATTGTCAAAAGAAGATGATTTTGGAGAGAAGGATGAATTGGGTCATGAGGAATCCTGTAATAATCCCATTTGGTGAGGATTATTGGGATGAAGTAAAGAAAATAAATCCCTTTGAGAAATTGAAAGTGATTCCAAGTAGAATGGATGTGTTGGAGAAGTGTTTTCCTAATATTTTTGTAACTATAGGACTTAAGAAAAGAAATTAAAGGTAATGAATTTGCAATAGAGCTATGTCTCTTGTAAGGAATTATAAAAGCAACCAAAGATGAGGAGATAAGTAAGCTAGTTTCTAAAAATGAAGAATTGAAGAATGAGATTGCGTCAATCCAAGAGGTTGTTGCAGATAGATAAGATCTTATTCATGAGATAGAGGATGGGTAATTCATTGAGAAATATTTGATAAATGAGTCTTAGCCCTTGTGCTAGAGGAGAGTGGAGAATGTGCAGATATTCTAGAGTTATTACTCAAATTTCTATCAGATATAAGATTTCTATTGCAAGCATTGATGGTTTGATGAGTTGTTTGATTCAGCTGGCACCTATTGTTGTAGTTGTATCAATTGAGTCAAAGAGGATTGTTATTTCATGGCATTTAGGATATTCGTATTATATTTGAGTGGCCAATGGATCTAAATGTGGATGCTTTTGATTTAAAGGAGGCATATGAAGTGTACAATATTTCTCTCAACAAAAATTGAGGATTGTTGATTAATTCTATATGGCAAGAAGGTAATCGCTTATGGATACCTTCAAAGAGAGAGACCCTCCTAATAGAAAATTATTGTGTCATTCCATTGGTAACCTCATGTCTAGAAGAACATGATTGTTTTTATCTCTAAGGGATCTTGATGCAAGGGCATCGATCAACTTTTAGTCCTCGTATATTATTAGTTCAAATGTGTGGTCTTAGTTCTCAATTTTGGTTTGATAAGTTGCCTAAATTTGGGGATTTGTGTTTGGAGGAGGATTGAGGATTCCTTACTTCCAATCATATTATTTTGTCAAAAGAAATTTGAGCAGATTTAGTTATGGGTGTTGAGAAGCGAATGAAACATGGGAGTTGAAAGAACAATTTTAGATAGGGAGCTTATGGTTATCTTGTTTGAAGAACTAGTCAGTGGAAAGATAGAGGGATCGGTCAAAGGAGTGAGGAAACAATTATCAAAAGAGGCAAATGGAAGAAAAAGAGGTTCAAATGGGTGATTGGGGTTAGAATAAAAACATGTATCACTGGATGTTGTGTGAAATTAGGTAGAAGTAGTGTAAATAGTTAGGGATGTTGAGCATGATTGATCTATGGCAAGGATTAGACAAGAGTAGAAAGAATAAATGAAAATAGAGATAGACAACGGAAGCAGTTTTGCTCGAGTCATGTGACTGAGACTTGCAGCTAATGTTTGAAAATATTTTTGTCTCATATTGTAGAAATAATAAAATTTTCATTCAAATTGTTTGGGTTGTAGAATTTGTCACTTAACAATTAATGAAATTTTAGTTTGCATTTATTAAATTAAATAGTTTCATGTCACATCTTTCTATGTTTTGGGTTTGAGTTTAAAGCTCCTATCGCTATTGAGGAGTAGAAACAATTTGTAGTGTTTGTTTGGTTTGGGATTTGACTTGCATCATTTAGGGATTCATTTTTTTAGATATTATAGCTCACTAGTTTATCTAACTTTTAAATCTAAGAGTTATATGCTTTGTTATTAATCATATTATTAAAAATAAAAATCTTCTTGTAAGGATAACAATATTGGTTGCAACCACAAATTATAAATAATTTGATGTTGTACAAAGTTGTACATTGAAAGTGTGCAACACATAAAAAGAAATGAAATAATTCTTAATGATCTAGAATCAATAAACTTATGAAGATGTACACATATGTAGTGCAAAGAAGAGTTATCTTCCACCTTAAAAATTAGCATGCAACTCCACTAAGAGACCTATTTAAGCTTATCACTAGAAATGGAAATATCACTTAGATAAGAGATATCCATGAGAAAGAAAATAATTTCCTATGAAATATTATTCTGCACTAATACCCTACCTTAAGATTATCTTAGGTGGGAATAAATGAATTGGGTCACATCAACTAGGCTTGATGAGATACCCAAGTACAAAACAATCTTCCGTTAAGTAAAAAATAATGAAGAACACCTTTTGGACAAAAATTATGATGCAGGAGCATCTGAGTAGTTCATCTAGTTGGAGTAGTTAGCAATGGAGTTGCTTGGAAACTTTTTGTGTTTCTTCATTTTTGTGAATTTAGAGTTGTAGATTTGGATTTATCATCTACAGATCATTGTATTAAACATATTTGAGATTCATGGCAGTTGGGTTTGATTTCGGTGAGATATCGATTTTGGTATTGGTCTGGTGTTGGTGTGTTCTTACTGGTTGGTCTTGTGGTGTGTGGATCGAAGAATAATTGGGTTGTGGATGGTTTATGTGACTTGTGAATCATATGGGAGTGTTGTTTTGGACCTGGCTGATGTTCGTGGAGGTTCACGTGAAGTTCTAAGCATTATTGGAGATGTTCTTGGTGATTTGGCCAACATGTTAGTGTTCTCCCATTTCACTTTGAACTGGTGGATCTTTGGCTGATTTGATTTAGTTGTTGAGGCTTGCAAATAATATAAAGAGAAAGTTTGGAGATTGATTTGGGGGAATAGAGGTCCATAAAAGATTAGAATCAGGAAATATGTAGATTTTGGAGGATTGTGGTGTTCTAGTCTAGTGGACTGAGGTCGAGATCAACAGAGCATTACCATAGATAGATTTGTTAAGAGGATGATCTACGAATCATAGATTTGAGTTTTTTGAATGATTTTGTGATTTTGTGCTATGAATAGAATGGGTAAAGGCTGAGGGAATATGTAATTCATCAAAATAATATAAGGATTGAGCTTTGAGGCTGGGTTTTCCCTTTGAGGGTTTTCCCAAGGTATATCTTATGTTGAATGATATTTTTTGCTTTATTATTTCATGGTGTGTGTGTTATAGGTTGCAAGTCGAGGTTGTCCTTCATTGGATCTCCCTACCTTGACTCCATCAAGTGGTATCAGAGTGGGTTATGAACCTGTTGATGGAGGAAGATATGGTTGTGAACCAGTTGGATGAAAAGAACTTGAGGCAGCTTGAAAACTTGTTTAGATCGTGTCGAACGTTTAGGCAGTGCAAGGATTGCAAGTAGACCACCCAACCTAGGAGCATGAACTTGAGGAAGCTGACAGCTGGACTTGAACAGATCATCTAATTGAGGTAGGTTGCAAGGTTGTCTGATAGATCGTCGAGGAGAGGCAGTTGGAACTTGTAGTCAGACCACCAAACTTGAGGCTGTTGTAAGTATCTGTGAATAGATCGTCGAAGAAAATTTGATGTAGCATTGGTTGTGGCATGTTGCAGATCAAGTGATGGAACTCACTTCTCAATTAACCCTGAGAGTTTTATGCAAGAGCATCTGAGTAGTTCATCCGGTTGGAGTAGTTAGTAGTGCAGTTTCTTGGGGATTGTTGTGTTTCTTCATGTTTGTGAATTTAGAGTTGCAGATTTGGATTTAGCATCTGGAGATTGTTGCCTTAAATATTTTTGAGATTCATGGCATTTGGATTTTATTCCAGTGAGATAGTGATTTCGGTATTGGTCTGATGTTGGTGTGTTCTTACTGGTTGGTCTTCCGGTTTGTGGAGTGAACAATAATTGGGTTGAGGATGGTTTTCGTGACTTGTGGAACATACGAGAGTGTTGTTTTGGACATGGCTAATGTCCATACAGGTCTACGCAAATTTCTAAGCATTATTGGAGATGTTCTTCATGATTTGGCCGACATGTTAGTGTGCTCACATATCATTATGAAACGGTGGATCTTTGACCAACTTGATTTAGTTGTTGAGGCTTGTGGATAGTATACAGAGGAATTTTGGAGATTGATTTGAGGGGACAGAGGTCCATGAAAGATAAGAATCAGGAAAGATGTAGATTCTGGAGGATCATGGTGTTTTGGATCGGTGGACTGAGGTTTGGATCAGCAAAGCATTACCGGAGATAGATTTGTTAAGTAGATTATCTGTGAATCATAGATTTGAGTTGTTTGAATGATTTTGTGATTTTGGGCTATGACTAGCATGTGTAAAGCCTGAGGGCATATGTAATTCATCAAAATAATATAAGAATTAAGCTTTGAGGTTGGGTTTTTCCCTTTGAGGATTTTTATAGGGTATATCTTGTGTTGAATGATCTTGTTTGCTTTGTTATTTCATGGTTTTTGTGTTATAGGTTGCAAGGTGGGGTTGCCCTTCATTCGTTCTTCCTACTTGACTGCATCAAATTCCCTTCAAAAGAGAAAATATTTATGGAAAAGACACAACATAAGAAGGACTCAAAGAAGAGTCTCTCTAAAAAATATAAAAGAACAAAACCACTTATGAGGAAAAGGTTCCCCTCCCCCTCCCCATCCAATAATAGAAAAGAAGAAGATGCAAGTTCAATCAATATAGTGTCTCCAACAATGTTGATAGATTCCTAGCATTAAATTTTAAAAATGATTCAATCTTATTGAACAACATTCCTCCTCTTAGAAAGAAATAAAATCATAGAAGTATATAAATTATTTTAAAATTATTAAAAAATAATATGATAGAAAAAAAGAAAGAAAAAGCATGAATTCTCCAAAAAAAAATCATCTACCATTACCATGTGAGCTTCTCTAGTCCACGCTAATGAAGATGATAAGTTAGAATATGTTGAAAATAGATGTAGAATACAATCCAAAGATGAGCATAGCTCGTCCAATTATTTCTCAAAATTATCCACACTTATGTCAAACTATACTAATTGGTCATGAGGGAAATGGACCAAAGCATCTAAATGATTCCCCATAAATTTTAACCAAGTGTAACTCCATAATAACTAACATAAAAGAGGAAATAAATTTCCTTAATAGTGTCCTCCAAAACTATGGTTTGTAACTCAAAAATATTTGGCAAAGGATCATCCCATAAATGTGAAAGACCAGTAACATCCTACTAAACTAAACTGAAATCTAAAGATGACGGAGATGGAAGTTTAACTTAAGTATCATGTGTTGAATACACTTGGATACTAAGAGGGGGGATGAATTAGTAATTAGTAAAAACATTAACCCTTTAATTAAAATTTAAAACCCTTGAACAAATTAGCAATAATGAAGATAAATCAATGACACCAATGCACAAGAGAACACTAGATTTACATGGAAAACCCAAAAAGGTAAAAACTATGATGAGCGTTAATCCACATTATATGAACAAGTAAAAATGTCTTCAAGGCTCACTACCTAAAGAAGCACACAACTCCCAAAAGGACTTGTTGAAGAAGCTAACTACCTCCAAGAAAGATACAAAGGACCTACTAAAATATTCACTATCTTAGAGCTAGATACAATGAATATTTTAATTACAAAGTATAATCCTTCAACTCATAGCTCCCAACACTCTCCTTAGAATGTAGGTGTTTTTAACATGCTACCTCAATAAACCATTAAAAAATTCAGCTCCAAAAGTTTCACCCACACTTTTATCACCTCATATTCACATCTTAAAACATCCACATTAATTCATACTCTTGAAACTAATTTGATCTTCTATATATATCCTTCACAAGATCTCAAAAACTCCAATTAGGCTGGCTAGAGAAAAAGACAAGGAATGACCTCAACAAGTCAACCTCAAAAAATTATTGGAGTGAAATAATTCCAAGCCAAGAAATGGACAGGACCTGAAATAAATTATGACATATTTTCATGTATCTTAAGCATAAAACACCATGGAAATCATTATCCCAAGTTAGTAGCAAGGTAACATGTCAATGAAACGTGTAGCACATAACCAACTGGCTCGAAAACATAATATCCAAATGAATTTACAAAATGAAGCTCAAACCAAGACATAGTAGGGCCCAAATACACTTTATCACAACCTCCAATGCTAACACATAACCCAAACTGCATAGCATAGCCAATAGAATAAGCTCAGTCTACCAAAAAAAAAAACACCCTAAGAACTAACTCCAGACATAATGCAACACCAGAAAGATAAACCATTGTCATGCAAACCACATAGCTAAATTCCATGAACATCCAACTAAATTCCCAAATACTTCTTTCACACTGTCATGTTGAAACTAGCTAGCACAACCAAATAGGTAAATAGAGTTTGTCATACCTAGAAAGCCAAGAAATGTGGTCATGAAATAGATCATCATCAAACATACTTGTGGTACACCACATCACCTGAAATTTGGATTGAGACACTACATAGACATTATAAGTATGTCACCAATTTATGAGAGTAGAAACATCAATGCATAAAAATGTGGAGCATTTTCCCAGCCAGTCTTGACAAACAACTGTATCAACTTAAGTTTCACCTCAAAGAAATTACCTGCAAACTCATTAGTCCATCATGAAAATATAACTCAAGCTTCAACCAATGAAACAACATGAAATAAAAATAAAATAAAATATTATACCTTCATGATTTATGTCTCATTGTGTCCTAACCCAATTGTTCTTAGTTGCAGATAATTTTGCTCTCAGATAAGCAAGTGTGGAATGGACTGATAGATAATATGATATGCAAAAACTAATGTTATGATAATGATCTATGCCAAATTTCTCAAAAAATCTACAAATGCTAAAAAATGAACTCATAGATGCAAAGATAAAGACTCCTAATTGACTATGAGATTAGCTATTAGTTCCAAAAATGGCTTAGGAGACCTCTATTTATAGATTTTTTAGTGCATAAGCTTAGGTGCTAGAGATCAACGGTCATGATTAAATCTTTCTTTTTGGATGGCTATGAAATAAGAGGTTGAGATGTGAGAGATAAAGATGGAAGATGTTCCTCCTACACCTACAGGATGGAGGAAAAGATGGAAGGAGAGGCCAAGTGTCAGAATGCTCACCTTGACTGAGGAGAAAACTTGAGAGAATATAGGATAGTTGGAGAAGATTTAGGGATAAGAGGACAAGTGGACTCAACTCCCTCCAAATATGTAGGAAGCTTGGAGAAAATATAGGGAAATTGAGAAATGTGTGTACATACACATTATTTTATTTATGATTTGGAAGTTGGAGATAAATGATGTATTAATATTTAAAATATTAGTATCTTTAGCCACATGATTGATGAGTTGGCAAAAAAGGAAGTGATGTGGAGATGAGGTGAGTAGGAAAAGGAGATTAAATAATTAATAAATTATTTAATTGATGAGACTATATGATAGTGAATAGAAGTTAATTAAATATTAGATATTTAATTAATTGGGTTAGAAGAAAGGGATATAATGAATTAATTAATTAACTATTTCAACTCAATTAATTAATAGAAGAATATGAAATGGATTAAATAAATTAATCTTTTCAAATTAACTATTTAATAGAAGAATAATTACTAAATAAATATAAAATATTTATTTAATTGCTCATAGCCAATTTTATGTGTATACATTTTTCCCCTCTTTGAAATGATGTTGAGACAATATTGTTTCAAAGATTAAATCAAGTCTTGATAGTTCCATTGACAAAGATGAAAATCTTGATTGTGTGCCCCCTCACGAGATTGTTTGTGAAATTGTTGGAAAATTTGATTGAGTGATTAATCTCACAATAATTGAATTAAATTTCTACAACTTTGGTTGATGAAAATGTATGCTCTTTGATTACTTTGATATTTTGCATGATTTGATGATTGATAGAGTTTGACTGACCTCATGATCGATGAGGGTCAATGATATAAACTCGAAGCTTTGATGATCTGATAGGATAGAGTTTGATTGACTTCATGATTGATGAACGTCAATGATGTAAACTCAAGATTGGATAGACTAGATGCCTAACCTCATTATGAATGAGCATCACTAATATGTGGTCAAAGAGATTGATAGAAATCTCAAGTGAGCAGATAGGATAGCTGATTGATTGATCAAAGCGATTGATTGGATCAAGAACTGGTCACATTTTGTTGATATCATGTTACGGGAGGATCTAGATGTATTGATTTATCTAGGGGGGAGTGGGAGGATCAGTGAGGCCTACAACATTTGAAAACAGTGGCGCTCTTCATCCTAGTTGACATATTGATATAAGACACTGATTTGTATCATGGGACATTGTATTTTACTGATTATTTCTTTGATATTATTGTATAGTTGGACTGTTTATTGTTTATGATGATATGCAGACATAGACTCTATATGATGCTTATGATTCATGATTGATTATACATGTTACTATGATGATGATGACCTATATGACACATATGCAGTGGTTTCATGGATGATGCTATGATGGTGTTCCTTTCCTTTATGTGTTATGATGATCTATATGCCTTGATGAAATGATGATGATCTTGATGATGTGATGAGAGAATGATGTGATGATGTCTATGATTTACTTGATCTAATGATGATGAAAATGATTCTATCTATGACTTGTATGATTTATATGGTGATGATGTTATTTCTATGATGCAATGATTTAAATGATTAAATGCAATGATCTATATGGAAAATGCTTATAATGATGATGTATACTAATGAATGTTTATTTCTATTCCTTGATGTATATGCATATAATGATGAAATGACAAAATGATACTATTTAAATACAATTGATTTTAATTTTTTTTAATGTGATATGATGGTTGTGGATGAAAATGCTTATAATGATTAGATGATGAAATATGAATAATGATGATGTAATAATATAGGTAATGAATCTAAATGTACAAATGCAATTAAATGAACTTAATGGATAAATGATTCTAAAGAAACCAATGATAACTAGATGTGAAGATGATAATGATAAATGAATCTAATGCAACCAATAATGATATGATTAATGCAAATGACACTAATGCAATCTAACATGATTAATGCAAATATTTTTGCTTGTCCAAATATACTCAATATTTATTTCGACCGTTGATCTCGATTGAAATTGGATGAAATACTTATAATGTAACTGATAATGAATGCTTATAATGCAGATGATAATGAACTAATCCAAAATGATCTAACTTAAATGATACTGCCATTCCTCACATGCTTTCTTGTAACAGTGCTTGATTTCATCATTGAGCTTTAAATGTTGTAAGAAAATACAAGCAAGTTGACATAATGATTCAAGCTGACTTGAGTGCTTCTTACATGGATTTTGATATAGCAAGTTAATATAGGCAACTTGATATAATGAATCAAATTAACCTGAGTATTTCTTGCAGAATAGACAAGGATTGTCTCTTTTCATGCATGACTCGGAACGTCCTCCTTAATCTTTTGTCGATCATATCCTTAGATGAGTACATAAATTACTAAGAGATAAACCACAAAGAGCTAACAAAGAAAATAATCATGCCTCATCATAGCTCATCTAGTCATGGACATCATTGAGTTGCATAGGGTACATGATCAGAAAAAATCAAGATATAAACATTGAATCATGTATGCCGCACATATATTCTCATGGTCATTAATTGATATAATCATATTATGAATGATCATTGATAATCCTTCATTACTTGCTCGTTGAATCCTTTTATTCTGAGTTTCAAAATTCAGTTGTTACAAATGTCTTGATCTTTGTTCCCTTGTTGTTTGTCATCTATTTCAAAACCCTAGGTGTTGTTTGGTTTTTCTAATAATTGAATGTTTTTTAATTTTTTGAATATTTTAAAGGTGCCCTTAGAAAAAGGTTTTAGGATTTTGCCCCCAGCAAAAATAAAATTTATGATGGATATATAAAGGATGATTCAAACCATGGTTGGATACAATGCTGATATGATTGATTATGATAAAATCCAAGATAGTTGTAATACCCTAAAAATGGTCATCTAAACCATGGGCTCCTAATCTCGACAACATCACCAAGGTCCTAACAAAAGGCAATTAAATCAATCTTGAGCACATTTTAATTCTTTAATCCTCAGATGTCACAAGGAAAGTGAATTACTCAATACTAATTAAATATTTATTTAATTAATTAAATCATTCAAAAAATCATCATTTTGATCAATTATCTTGTTTAATTTATTAAATATCTTTGCATATTTAATTAATTAATAAATTTTGCCACTAATCATGCAAAAAAAGGAATTAATTTATTACAAAAGAGGAATTAATTACAAAGCAAAAGTTAAATTGAAAATAAAATAAAATAAATTGAATTGAGAGAGAAATCAAACTTGAGATATTATTTCTTTTTCTAAATTGAGATTAACTTGGAATCGGAAAAGCAATTAATTGAATTATTGATTATTCTCTAAAATTGGAACTCAAATATTTTCAGAAAAAAGAAGTTCAGTTGCATTGAAAAGACTCTTTTCTTGAATAAATCAAAGAATTATCTATTTTTATCACAAATGCATGGAATTAATTAAATCTTATTTCTAATGCAAACTTGAACTTCTAATTTAAATGCATTTCAATTAAACTATAATTGGAATCTATCTCAAGTTTAACTGTACCTGATTTCTCAATTATTTTCAATTAATTCTAAATTGAACTTTTTCATCATCTCTCTTGTAATTCTCTATAAATTCACCCTTCAGCTCTCATCTAATTTACCCCAGATATTTTTGAGAACACGCTTGGAGATTATTATTACACTAATTTTTGATCTGGAGTCATTGAATATATTGTGCTTTTTAGATTATTTTCATCCATATTTAGTTTAATTTATTATTGCTTGAATCCATTATTGTTTGAATCTTTCATCCATTTTAGCTTAATATCATGCTCATATAGATTAAATCCTTTGCCCTGGTGTAGTCTAGTCACTAGTATTGCTTATAAAAATCTGAGAGCAATCTTATACTCACATCTTTTAGAAGGCAATTGGTTGATTTGTTATGGTTTTATTATTTATGATTATATCTATCTAACCATACATGTAATGACTTAGTTGAAGTGTTGTGTCTTGCAGATACAGATCCTTATTCCACTTTTCACACACACATTTCTGGCACCCACTGTGGGGCAGAAGACTACATTTTTCATCCTCCAAGACTGACCTTTTATTTTTATTATTTTTTCAGGTTTTTGACTTTTCAGATTTTTGGTCATACAACCTCTCCGTCATCTCATACGAAATTTCCCACAATCTAAAACGACAAAATTTAGGTGTCGTATGAACTAGAATCCTATATTGTACGAGCTTAAACTCTGTCATACGATTCTGTTTTTTTCTAGTTAAAATAACAAAAAAGAAAATTTGATTATTTTGATTTTTTGTTCAAATTGATTATATTGTTGACTGACCCTGGTTGTTTATTTGTCTATTTAAGAATTTTTCACAGGCTAATCAATTTTTGCAGAATGCTTGTCAAAGAATATGCTTGTCGCACAAAGACAATATGACTACTCATTCGTTGTCTTTGCAGGTTGCCTTAGGAGAATTGACCAAACATCGTGTATTCTTTCAATTCATTTTTTAGGCACCTAAATTGCTATTTGGTTAAAGAACAAATTTGTATTTTGTGTTTTTAGAAGATTCTGAGAGGTAGGAGAGTATGCTCTTGTCTTTTTCTAGACAATAAGAAAACGAGACCCTTGAGGCTTTTTCTTTGTTTGAGATTTGTACATATTTAGCAGGTCTGCGCTCCCGAGGAGCTTAAAAACTCTTAAAGCCTTTATGGTTGGTGTGAGGGGAACGACCTAAGTGGGAATGGCTAAATGCAAAGTACTCCAACCCACTAGAAAATAAACGTGATTTGATGAAAATCAATTCAACGACAGTGCTTGGGAATAGCTATCCTTCATACCTTCAGGTATATTAAACCTTGGTTTTTAAGGCTGGGAGACCTCTTAATTGAGTTTATACCTCGACGCATCGAATAGACCCCTTACTAGATCCAATTAAAATTAGAAGCTACCCGGTTCACCTGCAAAAGGGGGATAATCTTTGTGCAAGAGAGATAGTAACTCTCCCAAGATACTTGTCATTTCGTGCCCCCATTAGCATTTGGAGTTGGATAATACGGCATTGAGAATCCATTGCGTGAGACCCAGCGATCATATTTTGATTAGCTATTGGGTGTGTACCCGAGTCTACAAGCAAAGGTTTTCTTCTCTCACAAAATTCTATAGGGCTTGCATGCTGTGGTTGGAGTTACTATTCATACTACGTGTTTTATGTGTTTTCATCCCTAAAATAAAAACAAGAATACCAAAATTGGAGAAAACAAGAGACAAACTCAGTGATCAAAAACTCTGTCCATGTCAAAACTAGTCTATCCTAAGTCAAAATTCTATCTAAAAGTAGTCTATCCTGGTCAAAAATCAGTCCATCTCAGAATTGATCATACTCAGTTGTCATACTCAGCTATCGAAAAACTCAGAATTTTAGTCTCTTCCCTGTGAACAATCATAGGAATCTGATCATTTATCATCCTATACCATATCCTGTGTCATATGAAACTAATAATTTATCGTCTGAGCTCAATCCTCTATCGTACGAAACCCAGCAGTCTGTTGTATGAAGCTAAATCCTTTGTTGTATGAAACATAACTGCACTAAATCTTTTGTCATTCTGGACAATACCCATTTATTGTACGGTACTAGGCAGCAACTCATACGAAATAGAACTATTGTCATCCTGGAACTATTCAATTGACATCTGGCTCAATAAATCCTGTCATACAAATCTCTGGTTTTGTCAATACAGAGCAGTCAAACTTGCCTAAAAACAATTTACATCAAACATAGTACTGGTTATCATCATCCTAAGTGTAAACAGATCAAGATAGTGTACCCCTACCATTTGTATTGCACGATTTAGTTGATCATCTTTTAGCTAGTTCAATCAACTACCTATCAAACCTAAGTCACTTAGATAACGTCTTACACAGAATCGATCATTCCTGAAACCAAACTGAATCTTAGTCACTACTCTCAAATCAAATTAGATAAAACGTCCTATACAGGATAGATCTTTCTTGAAACCAGACTAAATCTTAGTTGTTTCTCTCAAATAATACGTTAACCAAACATCTAGCTCTGAAATTGATCTTGACCTCTATTGGCATTATGTGAACTGATATAAGGACATAATGATATTGTATGTTGTCATTGATGTCAATATGTGATATGAAGTGAACCGACATATGTGATATGTGAGAAGAGAGAACTGGCATATGTGTGAACCGGTATATATGCCAAAGTGAAGCGGTATATTTGTTCAAGATGAACTGGCACATGGAAGCACTGTGTGATTATCGATTGGTAGGTAGGTAGTTTCCACTTCAAGATTTCTGGTTCGAGTACCTCAAGCCGGTGTGACTCAATCGGTGATCTTTGTGTGATGAGTTAACAGTATAATGGAGAACAGGTTACGTTGCCATGTAAGCTTTGTGCACGTGAAGGATCTTGCATGAAGAAGACTATTCCTATCTACCTCGGGAATGTATGAAATTTGTCAAATGGTGAAAACACATGATGGGTTATCAGCCGCCATGAAATCGGTGGATAATGGATGATGGAGAATGTCTTGAGATCGATTCAAGACTATTGCATTTAATGCAATATGATTCAATGGTCAGGATTGAACCGCTTGAATTGCTTAACCTAACAGGTTTAGGGTTTAGGGTTTTTGCTACCGACCTGTTTGTTTCCTATAAGGTCGATGTTGTGTTTCTTTCTAAGGTTCTTGGCAAAAGTTGTGAGTGTGTATCCAAGGGAAGTGATACGTAATTCTTGCCAAACCAAAGGAGAGAAGAGATACCTGCAAAGTGAATGTGCAGAAGGTGAAGAGGAGCCAAAATGGATCTGCATTAGCATTGAGTGTTGTTACCAGATCATTGTAATTCCTATTGATCTTTAACCACTTCAATAGTTGTGAAATCCCTTAATAGGGTAGCTTTAACCGGCTTGATTCAAATCCCTTAATAGGGTAACTCGAAGTTAATGAGTTCTAGGAAGCTATAGAGCTCTGGAGATCCTTTAGCTATTGAGTTCTTGAAATCCTCTAACAAGGTAACCCTAACCGGGTTTAACCCTTAACCGGGTGATCCCTAACAGGATCGGTTCCTAGCATAACCTATTGTAATGTCTTTAACCGAACAAGGCTCCTAACAGAGTGGACTTCTAAAGAGTTCAAAAAGTAGCTTGTGGGTATTCATTCCCACCATGGTTTTTCCCAGTTGGGTTTCCACATGAAAAATATGTGTGTCATGTGTGATGCTTTTGTTTTGTGATGCTTTGTTATTACCTGTTGAGCATATAATGGTTCTGTGTTTTATGCCTGTCTACAAAACATACTGAACTAACTATTATAAAGATCTGATGATAGTTTACCTGTTCATGCATGAGAGTGTAATGGTACTATAGTATTGAGCTAAGAGGAAAGCTTAGTGAGTGACCAGTTTATGATTGTTTTAGTTATTTTGGGTCTTACCGGTTGCACTTTGTTTCAACTAGTATCACTACTTGCCAGTCATTTGGAGTATTGTTGTCAAACCGGTTTTGGACTATATTTTTGTTTGTATTGATTCACCCCCCCCCTCTCAGTATCGGTTTGGTACTATTGGTTCATCATTGAGTTATCAATTGGTATCAGAGCACTTTAGGTCCTCTGTGTTGTAAGCTTAACTGCTTGAGGTAAAGATCCCAGTCAAATGATGAAGAGGGAAGGTCCAAAGTTTAATAGGGAAAATTTTGGTATATGGAAAGATAGGATGAAGATATTCATCAGAAGCATGGGTGTTCAACACTGGAGTTATGTTGAGAATGTCTATGTTGTCCCTACCGGTACTCTCACGGATGACCAAAAGAGAGAAATTCAAGAAAATGGGCAAGTCATGGAAGCCCTCATTAGTGTTCTATCTGACATTGAGTTTATCGATGTTCAGGACAAGGTAAATCCCAAAAGAGGTATGGGATGCTCTTGAAAATATCTATGGTGGTGATGAACATGTGAAACAGGCTAAGGAAGAAAGCCTGAGAGGGAAGTTTGAAGATATGTGGATGGTTGAAGGTGAGACCATTCAGTAGTATGGAATAAGAATCAAAATAGTTGTTCGAGAAATCAAGAGTGCGGGTGGTAAAATAGAAGATTCCACTATGGTAAGGAAAGTCCAGAGATCCCTGTTGCTGGTCTATGCAATAAGGGTTGCTGCTATTCAGGAGTTGAGATCAATAGACAAGTCTAAAGTATCCTTGGACTCCATCATAGCCAAGTTAACAGCCTATGAGCTAAATAGTTTCGATGGCAGTGTTCAAAAGACTAAATCAGCATTTAAAGCCTCTGCTATACCATCCAGAAAAGGAAAAGAGGCTAGCACTAGTGGGGAACCTAGTCAGAGTAGAGAAATGAATGGTGAGTAGATTCTGATGGCATTTGAAGCTCTCCTTGCCAAGAAGCTTTCTAAAGGAACCAGTAAATACAAAGGTAAGCTACCTTTGAAATGCTTTTCTTGTAACTGGATAGGACATATTTCTATAAATTGTCCTAATGGTGATAACAAGGACAAACGAGAAAGGTTCAGGAAATTCAAAGGAGGAAACTGGAGAAATTGTTTTGTGGCAGTTGATGAAGGTGTCACAGATGAGGAATCAGAAGATGAAGAGAATGAAGACATTGTGTTTGTTGCTGTAAAGGAAGATGTGGCAGACAAGAAGGCTCTTGTCTCCCAGTTTGATAATTTCAATGAGTGGGTCATTGACAGTGGCTGTTCTCACCATATGACAGGTGACCGGAGCAAGTTTCTATCCTTGGAGGAGTATGATGGTTGTGTGGTTCGCTTTGGCAATGATGCACCATGCATGGTCAAAGGCAGAGGGTCCATCTCTCTGAGTGGAAAGAGAAGTGCTAACAATGTGTACTGGGTTGATGGTCTTAGACACAACCTTCTGAGTGTTGCCCAGCTAAATGACAGTGGCCTCACTCTGGAATTCAAGAATGGAGTTTTCAGAATAAAAGGAAAAGATGGTGGATTGGTGGCCATGGGCAGGCAGACCAAAGGTAACCTATTTCATCTGAATGCAAATATAAGTACATCTCTTATGGCTAAGCTTGATGATAGTTGGATATGGCATAGGAGACTCTGCCATGTAAACTTGGATAACATTGTGAAGGCTAGTAAGATCAAAGTAGTTAGAGGGTTGCTGGTGCTAAGTAAACCAGATAATACCTTGTGTAGAGAGTGTCAATTGGAGAAAATGTCTTCCTCAACCTTTAAAGGTAAATCTTTCATTGCTGACAACTTGCTTGATCTTGTGCATACTAATTTGTGTGGTCCTATGAAAACCAGAAGTGTGCAGGGTGATAGGTACTTCATGATTCTCACTGATGATTTCTCAAGAATGATGTGGGTCACATTCTTGAAAGACAAGTCTAAAGCCTTTGTGAAATTCAAGGCTTTCAAAGCATTAGTGGAGAAGGAAAGCAGTAAAAGAATCAAGTGTCTCAGAACCGATCAAGGAGGGGAATTCACTTCCAGTGAATTCAACAAGTACTGTGAAGAATTTGGCATCAAAAGGCAACTGTCTGCCCCCCGGACTCCACAACAGAATGGCCTAGCAGAGAGGAATAACCGGACTATGGTTGAAGCAGCTAGAACCATGTTGATTCAAGGAAAGGTAGCTCACACCTTTTGGAGAGAAGCGGTGAGCACTGCAGTCTACACTATGAACCGGGTACTCATCAAGAAAGGTAAGGACAAAACTCCTTATGAGTATTGGATTGGTAAGACACCCGTGGTCAGCTACTTTAGGGTATTTGGTAGCAAATGTTACATCAAGAGGAGTGAACATCAGGGCAAATTTGAAGCTAAATGTGATGAGGGAATATTCCTAGGATATTCCACCAAGAGTAAAGCTTTCAAGTGTTACAACAATAGGACTCAAAGAATTCTGGAAAGTATCAATTTAACAATTGATGAATCCTCTGAGAAAACTGAGGAAACTAGCAGTGAGCAAGCTGTAAATGAACTAGTTGTAACCTTCTGGGAACCAGTTGTCAGTTAACCAAGTACCAGTAACAGTGTTCCTGAACTGGTGAATGCTAATACTGATGAAGATGAGGATGAAGAGGAAAAGCAAGAAGAACTAGTCAAGACCATTCCTCGGTATGTCAAGTTGAATCATGATCCTAAGTAGATCATAGGAGATAAGGATGCAGGAATCCTCACAAGAAGAAAGTTGAGAGAAAACTCATGCATGATCTCTGAATTTGAGCCCAAATCATTCAAAGAGGCTCATAAAGATGGAGACTGGATCAAGGCAATGGAGGAGGAACTTGACCAGATAGAGAAAAATGGTACATGGTCCTTGGTACCTAGACCGAAGCATAAAAATGTCATTGGCACCAAATGGGTGTTCAGAAACAAGCTGAATGAGGATGGCATAGTGATTAGGAATAAAGCCAGATTGGTGTGAAAAGGATATGCTCAAGAAGAAGGAGAAGACTATGGAGAAACCTTTGCTCCTGTAGCTAGATTGGAAGGAGTTTGTATGCTTCTTGCATATGCAGCTTTTAAAAGGTTCAAAGTATATCAAATGGATTTAAAATCTACATTTGTAAATGGTGTACTTGAAGAGGAGGTATATATAGAGAAACCAGATGGATTTTCCCTATCTGAAGACAATGATATAGTGTGCAGGTTACATAAAGCCTTATATGGTCTAAAGCAAGCACCTAGGGCATGGTATGAGTGCCTTCATTCCCATCTTGTGAAGATTGGATTTGAGAGAACAAGTGAAGATAGCAATATCTACATGAAGTCTGAAGGAGATTAGATCCTGATCTATGAGGTTTTTGTTGATGACATTATCTTTGGTGGAGATGACAAGATGAGTCATGAGTTTGCTGATGAGATGAAGAAAGAGTTTGAGATGTCACTCATAGGGGAGATTAAGTTCTTCATTGGACTGCAGATCCAGCAGATGAAAGATGGAATCTTTATCACTCAGTCCAAATATGTCAAAGAGGTGTTGAAGACTTTTGGCATGGAAGATAGAAAACCAGTTGGTACACCGATGGTGACCGGTTGCAAATTGACAAAAGAGGATGATTCTGCACTGGTTGATGAGATGGAATACCGATCAATGACTGGTAAGTTACATTATGTAGTGCATAGCATACTGGATATTACACATGCAGTTGGCATTACTGCAAGGTTCCAGAAAAGTCCAAGAGAATCCCACTTGATTGCAGTCAAGAGGATTATTAGGTATCTAAAGGGAACAATTAACTATGGATTGTGGTACCCATATAGCAATGATTTCAATATGAAAGTCTTCACAGATGCTGATTGGGCAGGTAATGTGGATGACCAGAAAAGCACAACTAGTGGTGGATTATTTCTCAGTGGTAGACTAGTCTCATGGATGAGTAAAAAGAAGAGTTGTATCTCTCAGTCTACAACAGAAGCGGAGTATGTTACAACTTTCATGAACTGCACTCAGACAATCTAGATGAAGCATGTTTTAAATGGCTTCAAAATCCCTGTATCTGAACTGGTAAGTATATTCTGTGATAACACAAGTGCTATCAATATCTCAAAGAATCCGGTTTTACATTCTAGAACCAAGCATTTTGAGCTTAAGTATCATTTCTTGAGGGAAAAGGTTTAGAATAAAGAGATTGCACTGGAACATGTTTCCAATAAGGAGCAGTTAGCAGACATATTCACCAAGCCTCTCCCAAAGACTACATTTGTGCATTTAAGAGGTGAATTGGGGGTATTGCCCCTTCAAGAGGTGAACTAAAAGTATTTGTTCCACATCAGTCAGGTATTGCATAGTCAAATTTTTTTTTGATTGATTGATGTGTTGAAGGATGCTACTCGTCAGGGGGAGCAGCATAATGGAACAGGGATGCTTGTGCCTCCACTTTGGCATTGTTGTCAAAGAGAGAGAAGGAGTGAAGTGGAAAAGATATCTGTAGCAAATGGGGGAGAAGATGTGAAGCGGAGAGATATCTTTGTATATTGCCATCAATGCCAAAGGGGGAGATTGTTGGCATTATGTGAACCGATATAAAGACATAATGATATTGTATGTTGTCATTGATGTCAATATGTGATATGAAGTGAACCGGCTTATGTGATATGTGAGAAGAGAGAACCGGCATATGTGTGAATCGATATATATGCCAAAGTGAAGCGATATATTTGTTCAAGATGAACCGGCACATGGAAGCACTGTGTGACTACCGGTTGGTAGGTAGTTTCCACTTCAGGATTTCCGACTGGAGTACCTCAAGCCTATGTGACTCAATCAATGATCTTTTTGTGATGAGTTAATAGTATAATGGAGAATAGGTCATGTTTCCATGTAAGCTTTGTGCACGTGAAGGATCTTGCATGAAGAAGACTATTCCTATCTACCTCGGGAATGTGCAAAGTTTGTCAAACGGTGATAATGCGTGATGGGTTATCAGCCGCCATGAAATCGATGGATAATGGGCGATGGAGAATGTCTTGAGATCGATTCAAGACTATTGCTGTATGATTCAATGGTCAGGATTGAACCGCTTGAATTTCTTAACCTAACAGGTTTAGGGTTTAGGGTTTTTGCTATTGACCTATCTATTTCCTATAAGGTCGATGTTGTGTTTCTTTCTAAGGTTCTTGGCAAAAGTTGTGAGTGTGTATCCAAGGGAGGTGATACGTAATTCTTGCCAAACCAAAGCAGAGAAGAGATACCTACAAAGTGAATGTGCAGAAGGTGAAGAGGAGCCAAAAGGGATCTACATTAGCATTGAGTGCTGCTACCAGATCATTGTAATTCCTATTGATCTTTAACCACTTCAACAGTTGTGAAATCCCTTAACAGGGTAGCTTTAACCGGCTTGATTCAAATCCCTTAACAGGGTAACTCGAAGTTAATGAGTTCTGGGAAGCTATAGAGCTCTAGAGATCCTTTAGCTATTAAGTTCTTGAAATCCTCTAACAAGGTAACCCTAACCGGGTTTAACCCTTAACCGGGTATTGTAGCCATCCCTTAACCGGGTGATCCCTAACAGGATCGGTTCCTAGCAGAACCTATTGTAATGTCTTTAACCGAACAAGGCTCCTAATAGAGTGGACTTATAAAGAGCTCAAAAAGAAGCTTGTCGGTATTCATCCCCACCATGGTTTTTCCCAGTTGGGTTTCCACGTGAAAAATATGTGTGTCATGTGTGATGCTTTTGTCTTGTGATGCTTTGTTATTACTTGTTGAGCATATAATGGTTCTATGTTTTATGCCTGTCTACAAAACATACTGAACTAACTATTGTAAAGATCTGATGATAGTTTACCTATTCATGCATGAGGGTGTAATGGTACTATAGTATTGAGCTAAGAGGAAAGCTTAGTGAGTGACCGGTTTATGATTGTTTTAGTTATTCTGGGTCTTACTGGATGCACTCTATTTCAACTAGTATCACTGCTTGCCAATCATTTGGAGTATTTTTTGTCAAACCAATTTTGGACTATATTTTTGTTTGTACTGATTCACCCCCTCCCCTCTCAGTATCGGTTTGGTACTATTGTTTCATCATTGAGTTATCAACCTCTACATTACAAACAAATTTAGGTCACACTAATTCATAAAAATGCCTATTCAAACCAGGATTTCTCGTAAGAAAGAAGCCAAAAGCAAAGGAAAACCCTTCACATACCAAGATAACCCATATTGCATGGAGGAACTGCTTACTGACAAACCTTCGTCATCAGGAGTACCAGTTTTTTATGAACCTAAATCTCCCACTATACATGAGACAAAATACAATAACAAAGACAACCTTAGTACTCATGAAACTGATAATGACTCTTCATCAAGTGAAGCTAAAGAAGACACTGAACCTCTAGAAAAAGATATTTGTGACTGTCAAAAGGACAAAGACTTCCGAAAAATGATGAAAGCTATCCTGGCTTGAGAAAAGGAAGACTATTTCTTAGAACTAAAAAAAACAAGGTGCCAAACTTCCTACTAGATATGATGTTCAGACACTCGTTACTAAAAAGGAATAATCACCTATACTCACAGTACATAGATGATTACAAGCCTTACAGACTAAGATAATAGAACTAAAGAATAAGGATAAGTCCCTGAAACAATATTCTCTAGAGACAATATGCCCCTTTCCATTTGACAAGAATCTATACATGCCTCCATTTCCTTCATGAGTTGAGATCCCAAAATTTGACAAATATGATGGTACCTTAGATCCTCAAGATCATGTCAGGGAATTTTGTGCTACCTGCATGGAGTTCATGCACGATCAAATGTATCTCATGCAACTTTTCCCAAGGAGTTTAGGAGGACAAGCCATGGAATGGTTCTCAAGTCTACCTAAAGGAATAAAAACATTTGAAGAACTAATCCAACTATTTTTACAACAATACTCATACAACATTCGACATCCTGTGACTATGATTGAGCTTTGCAATACTAAATAGAAAATAGGGGAGCCTTTCCTTACTTTCCTCCAATGTTGGAGAAAGATGTTCTCTAGGTATTCACGACCTATCCCAGATTTTGAGTAAATGGATATATTTGTCAAAAACTTGGTCCCAAAACTGAAATATAGTATCCAAATGCAAGTACACCCATCATTTAACAAAATGGTAGATAATTCCATTCGAATGGAGGATGTGCTCATAAAGAAGGAGGATATCTCACCTTGGAAAGAAACACAACCAGGATCTAGCTCTAAAGAGAAGAACAAGTACTAGAAATTTGGCAAAGACAACAACAGGAATGTTGTTAATGACGGAGTAGTAAACACTGTTAAAACTAACTCAAATCCCATGATATTCAACTTGGTTAGTGGCACACAAGCACTCAAAGCTACTGAGGCTGCAATAGAAAATGCTCCAAAGAAAACAAAAGAATGGTTCAAAGAGAAGCCTTGGCTTTCCAAACCTAAGTATGATTTCACTCCTCTTGAAGAATCATATGAATCCGCTTTAAAGACTCTATTGGCAAACAACTTGATAACATTACCAAATAACTCCAGACCATATGATCCAAAAATCAAACCAAAATGATGGAGAGAAAATGAATATTGTGACTTCCATCGAAATAAAGGTCATAACATAAACAATTGCATGAAGCTCAAACATGAGATTCAAGATCTCATAGACACTGGTAAAATCATTGTCGAGAATCACCCGGCCAATGCTGATCACAAAGCATTTAAGGACCCTTTACCTATTTACGAACAAGGTGATTCCTCAAAAACCAAAGGAGGTGCCAAAGTAAACAATACTTATACCAGCAATGACAATGTCATCAACATGATTGAGCCTTCCCAGTCCCAATATTGCTATGTGATTATAGTCCAAGATCAACCAAATGAATCACGATATCCAAGAGCTCTGACCCATTCTCAAAAGAAAGTCACTCTCCAAGGAGCTATTTCTTCCAACTTGGCTCAAGCAACATCGAACCCACCAACCTCATCAAACAAACAAAAAGAACCAACCTTGGATAAATTTAGAAGGTTAACTTCAACATCATCCTCTGGATATAGCATTGTTGAACAATTGAAAAGGACAAATGCTCAAATCTCAATATTTGAATTGCTAAAAATCTCTGCTGCTCACAAAGAAATCCTAGACAAAGCAATGCTCACCACTAACGTTCCAAAGGATCTAGACATTGATCGGTTTTAGTCTATGGTGGGTCAGCTAACTTCACCTCACTATCTAATCTCCTCTAAAGAAGATGACAACTTGCTAAATTATCCACATAACTAGTCATTGCATATTGAAGCCATGATCCATAAACACAGAGTTAAATGTGTTTTGATAGATGGAGGCACGAGGTTCAATATTTGTACTTACAGTTTGCTTACACAACTAAGATTCTCTGAAAATGTCATTTATCCCGCCAATAAAATAACAATTAAAGCCTATGATGAAGAAGAAAGGACTTCTAAAGGTCTGGTATCATTACCCATCAGGGTGGGACCTATAGAATGAGATGTCCTTTTCCAAGTGCTTGATCTCTCTTTGTCCTAGAATATCTTACTGGGCAGGCCATGGATTCATGAAATGAAGGCAGTTCCATCAACATACCATCAATGCTTAAAATTTCCTTATAATGGAATAGAAGTCGGTATTCCTGTTGATACAAATGTCACCTGTAATGAATTGAAAAAAGGTGCTGATACTTTTGTGCCTCATAATAAGGCAACCTGTACAAATGAAAATCCAGAAACTCTAATGAAAGACTTAGAAAATAAATTGAAGACCACAAATACCGGCATGGATGGCTACAGGATAGAACCAGTACTTTCATTAGTTTCTCTCCCTCCATCACCAAAACAGTTGGACAAATCATCAGAGGCTATGAGAACACATACTTCAACTCCAAATATAATATATGATGGTATTTTTGTATAGTCTTCTACTTCCTTGGCAGATGAAATAGAAGAGGATGTAGTTCTTAAATGGATTTTCAAGGAAGATAGTCAAAATGAGGAAGTACGACACTGTGAGATTTCTCCAACCCGATATGGTCTTGGTTACAAAATGATTCAGTGCATGGGATATTCAAGTACTGGTCCTCTAGGAAAACATCAGGAAGGTATTTTGAACCAATTCAGCTACAAACAAAGGCCACAAATGATAAAGCTGGACTAGGATACACTCCAAGAAAAACATCAGATCAAAAACATGCTTCTAAGACTAAGTGGAAGAAAAAGACATTGCCTTTAATATTACAGGAGGTAAACACTCAACAAAAACTTCAACACAACTATAAAATAGAACAAGAGGAACCAAAAACTAACAGAGAAGAAGCAGTTAGTGCTCAACTTCTGGTGGTATTAGCTACAATACTAAAAGAAGTAGAGGTCCCAAAAGATATGAAAGAAGAAGTAGAAAGGTTCAGAGAAATATTTACATTGCTGAAAATTCCAATCACATACACTGGTAGGCAACAAGTTTAAGACTCAGAGACTGACTCAAATGAGTATGAATGGGGTTTAGATCATCTCTTAGATACATCCACTATAGAAAATCCACAAGATTCTACTAGTACCACAGATGATACTCAAGAACTGATGCACATAAAACTAGAGAAGGAAATACAGGAAATTAGACAAAAGAGACAAGAAAACTATGAACAATGACTGAAGGAAGGAAGAATACCAGAAAGTTTTTCATCTATGTACCACTCTAATAAAACATAACAAATTAGGTATAGCACTACATAAGAAGAGTTGGAAGCTACAAAGCAAGAACCAGTCATCAGTCTAGAAGAAGCTGCATGGAGTAGATGACAAGGAGTCACAAAAACATCAAGATCATGTCAACAGGTGTGTCAAATACAAATGATAAATGAGACAAATCTTGAAGGAACTTGCAGCATTAAAGATGTTGGTGTTGATACCATACATATACTCACTAAATCACTTGAAGAAGACTCAGAAACTTCATCTTATGACTCTGATGACTCTGACAACAGTCCTATTCTTGACAATATCTACTTAGCATCAAAGTTTGAATCATCTGATGTAAATGATGAAAATATGTCTATTGATCTTATTGTTATTGAACCACAATATGATGTCTAGTCTGGCATAGTGAACGACACTACAAGTATGTCTATTGGATTAGATCAACTAAATATTAGCATGCACTTTAATAACCATGTTCTGACTTTTCCTGGTCTCGAGACACTTACACAAGGTATCTTTCTAGAACTTGATTTTTCGATCTGAAGTTGTGATGAAAATACCATGAATGCTCTCAAACCTATCCAAGATTTATCCTTAGTACATCCAAAACTGATTGACTGCATATTATAAAACTAGCCAATGAATATACCTACTTTTGCCAATGACTATACATTAGCCTATTATCTCAATGCAATTGAACCTATGGTCTCTTCCACCAGTGAATAGAGTGAAAACATGACTGGAGTGGATATCAAGTATCTTAGTCGCAAAAATAAGAAAAATAAAAATAAAAGATCTAATGGGGAAAACCACATTGTGGCGGTGTCAGAATCTAAAGAAGAGAAAATAAAGGACGTACCTAAGGGTGAAAACCACTTTGAGGCACCTAAAGGTGAGATACTTGATATACTGCCAAGTCATTTGCAAGAAAGGTCTTCTATATTGATTGAGCCAACTCAGCCAGTGAATATTGGGAGTCAAGAGACACCACACATCATTCATGTAGCTCAATCACTATCAGCAGAAGAATTGAAAGATTTCACTCATCTATTTTCATAAAAGAAAATCAATTTTGCATGGACATACTCTGATATGTCAGGCCTGGATACTGATCTTATCATGCACCATCTTTCCATCACACCAAGAGTTAAACCAATCAAGCAAAAACTCCATAAGATGCACCCACATATGGCACTGCTAGTCAAGGCTAATCTAGAAAAGCTGCTAAAAGATGGATTTATTAGAGCTATAGATTATGCCAAATGGATTTCAAACATAGTACCAGTGTCAAAGGAAGATAAATCTATCAGAATTTGCATAGACTTCAGAGATCTCAACAAAGCTTGTCTGAAGGACAACTTTCCATTACCAAACATTAATATGATAGTCGACATGACTGCTGGGTATGAGATGTACTCACTAATAGATGGATTCTCTAGCTATAATCAAATCAAAATAGCTCCTGGAGATCAAGAAAAGATATCCTTCACCTATGCATGGGGAACCTTTTGCTGGAATATCATGTCATTTGGGCTAAAGAACATAGGAACAACCTATCAAAGAGCAGTCACTACTATTTTTCATGACATGATGCACAAGAATATAGAAGATTATGTAAATGACACTTTAGTGAAGACTATGAAGAGATCAACACTTATTCAAGAGCTAGGTTCTATACTAGATAGAATGGAAAAGTTCAAACTCTGGTTAAATCCAAAAAAGTGTGCATTTGGAGTGACATCTGGTAAACTACTTGGCTACATCATTTCAAAGAAGGGAATTGAGGTTGATCCTGAGAAGGTCCAAGCCATAATGGAAATGCCTCCTCCAAAGAAAATCAACCAAATGAGAATTCTACAGGGACGTCTCCAATCCATCAGATGATTCATTTCGCAGCTAGCAGACAAAGCTCAAACTTTCACAAAAGTATTGAGGAAAGGAGTAATATACAATTGGGATCAGGAATGTGAACAACATCTTTGGCAAATCAAAGAGTACCTATCAAATCCAACAATATTGATGCCACCTATTCAGAGTAAACCATTGATCTTATACATATTAGCAACTGATTCATCATTGGGGGCACTTCTGGCACAACAAGATGAAACTAAAAAGGAACGAGCTATCTATTACATCAACAGAACATTGGTGTCTTATGAAATGAACTATACTATAATAGAAAAAGAATGATTAGCATTAGTCTTTGCATCACAAAAATTGAGACACTACATGTTAGCACATTCAGTCAAGCTGGTGGCTAAAATTGATCCACTCAAATATCTTCTTAGCAAAGAAACACTTACATGAAGATTGGCGAAATGGGTCATGATCCTTATAAAGTTTGACATTGAATATGTGGAATGCAAAACCATAAAAGGATAGGTAATTGCTGATAAACTTGTTGAAGCTCCACTTGAAGGCTCTCAACTGCTGCATATAGAGTTTCCAGATGAACCAATAATGCACCTTACTCAACAATCCTGGAAGATGTTCTTCGATGGGTTTTTTACTCAAAATTGTTCTGGTGTTGGAATACTATATATTACTCCTCAAAAGTATTCAATCCCAAAGTCTTATAAGATTTTTTTCCCTTGCACAAACAACATTGTAGAATATGAAGCTTTGGTAAACAGGATAAAACTAGCCATCGAATGGAAGGTTGCAGAATTACACATCTATGGAGATTCTAAGCTAATCATAAATCAAATCAATGATACATATCAGACTCGAGATGAGAAACTAATGCCTTATAAGAGGATGGTGAATGATCTCAAGAAATATTTTTCTTTTGTATCATTCCAACAGATTCCTAGATCTGTAAATAGAGCAGTAGATGCTATGGCCACCTTGGAGTCTATAACTGAGTTACAAGAGTCCAATGTTCACTTTGAATTCCTAGTGGAAGACTTACATTACCCGGAATATGATTCTCCTGAGATCCAAATAGTCTATTCTATTATTGGACATGACTCATCCTGATATAGCCACATCTACTCTTATCTATGAGACCAAATTATCCTTGAAAATCTTATTCGTAATGAGAAAAGAAACCTAACCCAAAATGCTTCATGGTATGTTATCATTGCTAACAATCTATTTAAACGAGGTTTGGACGATACATTACTTAGATGTCTAGAAACTGAAGAATCTAAACATACATTATCAGATGTTCATGAAGGTATTTATGGATCTCATTCGAATGGTCTTACTTTAGCTTGGAAACTACTACGGGTTGGCTACTATTGGCCAGACATGGAGAAAGATGCAGTTAAATTTGCTAAGACCTTTGAGAAATTTCAGCTACATGGGAACCTCATACATGCTCCAGTAAGGGATCTCATACCCTTCACTACACATTGGCCTTTTTAGTAATGGGCCTTTGATCTCATTGGTCAAATATAGCTTGATTCATCTAACGGACATAAATTTATCATAACTGTCACTGAGTATTTCACCAAGTGGGTAGAAACAGTTTCACTCATCAAAGCAACTAGTAAACAAGTAGCTCTCTTCATCTTAAATTATATCATCTGCAGGTATGGGATACCTTCGTCCATCATGACTAATAATGGAGGACAATTCAAGAATAAAGACTTGGATGAGCTCTATGAGAAATTCAAAATTAAACAACACTGGTCATCAGTATATTATCCTCAAGGTAATGGACAAGTCGAGGCATCTAACAAAAACCTATTGACTATCTTTCATAGAACAGTGAACAAACCTAGGAAGGATTGGCATCTGTAGCTCAATCCTGCACTATGGGCTTATAGAACAAGTATTAGAATACCTACTAGGGCTACATCTTTCTCTTTAGTGTATGGATCTAAAGTAGTATTACCTATTGAAGTAGAAATACCATCTCTAAGAGTTTCCTTTCAAGGTCTTGTTACTGATGAAGACCACGGAATATCTAGATTGCAAGAACTCAAATTGTTGGATGAGCGTCGGCAAGTGGCATTTGATCATCTTAGATTATATCAGAAGATAATGTCCAAAGGGTATAACAAGAAAGTTAGACAAAGAGAATTTCAGGTTGGTGACCTAGTTCTAAGAGAAAATCCTAAAAATCAGCAGTTTCGAGACAACAAAGGGAAGTTTGAACCCAACTTGCTGGGTCCCTACATCGTTACTGTAGTCTTTGGCTGTGGTGCCTATCAACTCTTAAACTCAAAAGGAGAACAGCTTCGTGAACTAATTAAGACCATCCACTTGAAGAAATTCTTCACTTAGCATTCTCTGCTCCAGCAACATGTACAACTGAAAAAGTACTGAAAAAATCAAAAAAATCAGAAAAACAAAAAAAAAGAGAAAAAAAAAAAGAAGAAAAAAAAATAGAAAGAGAGAAAATGCCCTGGTGAAAAACTGGTAAACAAGCACCTTGGTAAAAAAAGAAAGAATCTCTACCAAGCAAGTGAAAACCTGGTAAACAGGCACCTTGGTAAAAAAAGAAAGAATCTCTACCAAGCAGGTGAAAACTTGGTAAACAGGCGCCTCTTATACTCAAGCGCTCCATCTATCAACATAGCGTTGGCATGCCCACTTTCCTGCATCTTTTCTTTCACTTGTACATATTTTATAGTAGCTTTTGTGACATCCTAGTTCATTGGAACCCTCATGGATTGAAACTGATCAATGTCCTAGTCTTAGGTTAATCGACAGAGCACATTACATGTCCTAAGTAGTATCAACCAAGTTATCTTTTTGTCAATGAAACCTAGTCATCCACTCCGAGTCAGTCACTTGTCTCCTGACTACTGAAGAGTTTTATCACTAAGTAAACAAACAAAACAACATAATGGAAAACAATCACTAAATAGTTTGAGATATGCATGAAAAATTTCTTTGTGTGTTGTCTTTTATATTGGTTTTCGATTATTATCCCTCTGAGTAACTCAAGGAAGTCTATCATGACTAAGAGGAGCAAGGATTGGGGGCATAATATTTTCTTTGTTTTCTACTTGTAGGAATGATCCCAATGATCTGGAAACATCTAATCAGTTGGGTGTTTGTGATAAGAGCCTTCACATCAAGGTGAATTGCCACACATACCTCGACTCTGCTTATTTGAATGCTACAGGGAGGTCCATGTCATTTCTTTGTTTGTTTTGAGGGAATTTATTTATGATGCAATTCAGGTCCCTACGAAATATGTCCAAGGATATGAATGAAAAAAGGATCATTGCGGACAAGATAATTAAAATTGCACATTAAAAAGAAAGGAACTCTAATCTGCCTGTTATGTTTGTTATGCTCAGTGATGAATCTTAAGCATTTTAAATCCAATGACTAGGTTTAGGTTTCATTTCATTTTGCACATCATTTTGCATTTCATTTTGTATTTTGTGAATTTAGAGTGATTTCGGTATAATAATAATCTCTTTATCTTCTAAATGAGAGCTAGAAGCATCATCATTTCTTAGCTAATTGGTCTATTTTTCATCATTTCTCTGATCGAGTACTTGTGTATTGAGATGCTAGCTGCATACATAAACATCCTATATAGATTCATACATTTCATATTACTCATTTGCATTCATCTTATTGCATAGAAAAAATTTAAAAAATTGCATTACTCATTACTCATTTACATTCATTTATTTGCATATGAAAGAAACAAAAATAGACATCCATAATCAATTTGCATTACATACACCATACTGAAAGAAATACATACATGTAGAATAAAGCATATAAAAAATCATCTCATAAATGAATCAACACAAGTACAATGAAGTCAAATCGCTCATATATAAATATCGTATAAAGTATCAGAGTACAAAATGATGTCAAATGACATATACAAACTCCCATCAGAGAAAGAATTGTATCAGCTACAAAAAAATGGGTGTGTGTACAAAAAATGTCAGAGCTACAAAACAAATATCTAGCTCTTGGCCTCTTCCTCATCGTTAGGTGGAGGAGGAGGAGCCTACTGATTGAGATCCTGACAAGGTACCTGAGCTCGCTCCGACCATGCCATGCTATGAGTAGGGGACAACCTGTTGTGCAACTAGAAATACTACACTGTAAGTTGTAACATAGTTCGTAGCCCTACTCGTCTAGTGAAGAACCTCCTGCTGCAAGGCGTCATGCTCTGCCCTCATAGCTGCAACCTAATGGTCTCTCTCAGCTCTCAACTCTACTACCTAAGGCTCTCTCTCAGCTCTCATCTCTGCTAGTTGTTAGTCTTGCTCCGCCAGCTGAGTTTGAGCGACTATAAACTGTAACTATAGCTCCGCTAGACGTGCTCTCATCGATCATCACACGTCAATCCTCTGCTTTCTCGCAGGCTCTCCACCCCCATCTCTACCTCTAGCTCCACCTTGCCCCTCTCACCGCTGTTGGACCTGTCTTGGCACTGCTCTCTCCTCCTTATCTCTACTCAATCTCACACCTATACTCCCTATGGATCCGCCCTCACCCCTCCATTGTCTAACCCCAGCTATAACCCTACTGCTACTAGCACCAAGATTGCCACCTGCCTGCCTCGGAGCCTCAGCTCTCTGTCCCTGTCCATGTTTCTATCCCTATCCCTATGTGGGGGCATCATCCTCAATATCCTTAATATGAGGAGCCTACTCAGCTGGATCTGTGAGTCTGGGGAATGGATGCTACTGGAACCAATCCCTATAATGGGGCAATACCCCCACATCTACAACATCATCCATGTAATCCCATCTTAGACCTTGTAAACCAGTCAGCTCCTACATACTCAAGGCATAGGATAACCTCGATGACCATCCCCACCTCTCCTCATCAGCATATCTCACGTATGTTGTGTACTCCTGCGAGATCCCCTGAGGCCTACCATATTGCCTCATCACTCGAGATACTACAAATCACTCCACCACAATCTACGATCTACCAATAAGTGGGCGCATAACAAAAATATCCCTACGTACTATTCGCTAGTCATCCCATGGCTCTAAGCCCCTATAAGGTCTCCATACCATGGCTATCAGGTCATCCAACTATTGTCGCCAATAATCGGTCTTGCCCAGATGGGGCTGCGTAACATAACCTAAATGTCTGTAAACAATCGGCTAACCAGGCTCCTTGCTATCATCTACAATCGACCTGCATACTCAGAGGTACTCCCAAGCCCATACCTATAAAATCAAAACACCTGTAGCCATGCTCTTGCCCTCCCTATACACAATTTCATGCATCTCGAGATACATGTGGGATAATATGCAAGAACCCCAGCCAAGCCTCTGAGGTGACTCAATCAGTTTCTCTAGCATCCTGCCCCATCCACACTAGAATCCTTGTTGTCCTTTATCTGGCATCAAAAAATAGCTGATAAAACCTGCTAGAACACAAGCCAGAGGAAACTCCTCACTGTACCTGCTCATCATGACATCCCAACTAATGGAACGTGTCAGTATATCAGAATCTCTAAAGACATTCCTGACCACCTGTAATGTAGGTAGCAACGTTGCATCATAATCCACCTTATCCCCAACAAAAGGGATACGGAGGATCCTATATACGTCCTCGAGAGTGATAGTCATCTCCCCAACTGGAAAATGGAAGGTATTATGCTCTAAATGAAATCACTCAACCAATGTTGTGAGCATACCGTGATTCACATGGATATCTAGTAAACCAAGAAGGTGGGTCAAACCACACAAATCAATATGAGCCTGGTCAACCTCAGATAACTATCGCACGAATGTCATGGTGGGTGGATAAACACATTTGAAAAGCACATGAGGTAATTGAACCTACAAAAATCAAACAATGAAGCATCAGAAAACATTTCAAATAAGCCTACAAGAGAATTAAAACATCACGCAAATTCAACTACATAAATCACCAAATCAAAATTTTAAGTTTGCACATTCAAAAATGCTCACTGTTTTCCAAATGATAAAACATAGAAGGGCAGCAACTCGTACAAGTCAGGATTGGGCCCCGTACGACAAAAGATCTCCATACGACAAAAGATTAGACCCCGAATGACAAAATGGTTTCTTATGTTGTCCTACGATAGAAGGGTGGGGTTAGAACAACAAAACTAATGGCTTCAAATGACAAAACAAATTTTAACAGTTTGTCGTACGAGACACGATCCTATCTCTCATGACAAAATGAGAAAGCTGACTTCCAATGTGCCAAAAAATTAAAAAATCAACAAAAAAATTCAAAATTGAGAACATAAAGAGGCTTAAGATTGATCACTTACCGTTGACTCATAGTGTCGAGGTTGATTATGTCATCTATGGCGCTTGAATCGATGCTCATGAGTAGGGACCACCATTTTCTTCACAGAAGGCTTTTTGAATTTTCAAACTTGGAGGGTTAAAATGAATTGAAAATGACACTTTTACCTCATATATAGCCAAAACCCTAATTTTTCAACTTGCTCTGATGGACATGAAAATTGTACCCCTAGCTAATTTTTCCATTCTAATTCCATTTTCAAGATCGAAATCAAAATTAGAGATCATTTTGCTAGTCAATTTCCAAAATTTGGACCACTTAGAACTTTTTCATCAAATTCTCATTCTTTCTTCTAATTTGCACTCAATTTCTCATGAATCAACGTTGAATCTCAATTTAATTTTACAAATCACATTTGCACTTAATTTCTTATCAATCAATGCCAAATTTTCAAAAATTCTTCTAAATCATTTGTGCTCAAATCAATATCATCACTGAAAATTGCCTATAATGTACCCTCGCTATCTTTCGATTTCTTTCCCGAGGGGGCATACTCGTGACCTTATGATCTCATATATTCAAAGTCGAGAAAATTTTCAAATCTTCATCAAAAGTCGAGAAAAAATCTTTTCAACTAAGGAAAATCAATCAAATTCTTATTGCTAAGGGGCATCTCAGCTTCATCACTTCATATCAAGCTGATATTTGTCTTTATCTAAATCAATCTCTTAATGTTAATCAGTTTCATCGCTTGTCATCAAGGTGATTATTAGTTTAAACTCAATTAAGGGTTTAAAGAGTATCTTTGATCACACTGAATCTAAGCAGGTGTTCAATTTCATCACATCGAATCAAGCTGGATAGTTTATCTTCACTCATCATATCTTGATCCATCAAGTTCAAGATCGATTTTATCTTCGCTCGCTATGTCTAGTTCAATCAAGTTCTAGATCAATAAGATCCACTTCTTGATCAATCAAGTTCAAGTTCAATATCTTTGTTCTCTATCGTTCCTCAGTTAAATCAAGTTTGGAATCGGTATTGCTTTAATTAGACTTCATTTAGCTTCATCCCTTCGAATCAAGCTAAACACCTTGCTCGTTATCTAGTTTGTGATCAATCAAGTTCAGAACTGGCATCTCCTAGACATCACATATTCTTTGAACCAACGCGATGCTCGCACATTAATTCAAAGAGGGGAAATTGTAATACCCTAAAAATGGTCATCTAAACCATGGGCCCCTAATCTCGACAACATCACCAAGGTCCTAACCAAAGGCAATTAAATCAATCTTGAGCACATTATTAATTCTTTAATCATCAAATGTCACATGGAAAGTGAATTACTCAATATTAATTAAATATTTATTTAATTAATTGAATCATTCCAAAAATCATCATTTTGATCAATTATCTTGTTTAATTTATTAAATATCTTTGCATATTTAATTAATTAATAAATTTTGCCATTAATCATGCAAAAAAAAGAATTAATTTATTACAAAAGAGTAATTAATTACAAAGCAAGAGTTAAATTGAAAATAAAATTAAAAAAATTGAATTGAGAGAGAAATCAAACTTGAGATATTATTTCTTTTTCTAAATTGAGATTAACTTGGAATCAGAAAAGAAATTAATTGAATTATTGATTATTCTCTAAATTGGAACTCAAAGCTTTTCAGAAAAAAGAAGTTCAGTTGCATTGAAAAGACTCTTTTCTTGAATAAATCAAAGAATTATCTATTTTTATCACAAATGCATTGTTTTAATTAAATCTTATATCTAATGCAAACTTGAACTTCTAATTTAAATGCATTTCAATTAAACTATAATTGGAAACTATAATTGGAAACTATCTCAAGGTTAACTGAACCTGATTTCTCAATTATTTTCAATTAATTCTAAATTGAGCTTTTTCATCATCTCTCTTGTAATTCTCTATAAATTCAACCTTCAACTCTCATCCAATTTACCCCAGAGATTTTTGAGAACACGCTTGGAGATTATTATTATGCTGATTTTTGCTCTGGAGTCATTGAATATATTGTGCTTTTTTAGATTATTTGCATCCTTATTTAGTTTAATTTCTTATTGCTTGAATCTTTCATCCATCTTGCATCTATTTTAGCTTAATATCATGCTCATATAGATTAAATACTTCATCTTGGTGTAGTCTAGTCACTGGTATTGCTTACAAAAATCTGAGAGCAATCTTATACTCACATCTTTTAGAAGGCAATTGGTCGATTTGTTATGGTTTTATTATTTATGATTATATCTGTCTAACCATACATGTAATGACTTAATTGAAGTGTTGTTGCTTGCAGATACAAATCCTTATTCCACTTTTCACACACACAATAGTGACTACGAAAAGTATGTCAAAGATTGATAATTATTGATAAGCTGCATATTTCCTACTAATGGTTCAAAGCAATGGATGCGAAAGATGAAATGAATATGTGAGGATAGATGGATGCAATAGGATGGATAGATGGGCTAGGATGGATAGATGGGTAAAGTGATCTCATAGATGGATGAACCCACTTTTAGATAGTGCTTGTTTACTAGGTTTTCACCATCTAAATTTATTGCATTTTTTCCATATTTGATTTCTTTTAGCTGTTTTGTTTTTTATTAAGGAAAATCAAGTTTTAAGGGACCTGAAACCCACTTACATAATGAAGAGATAAGCAAAAGAGAAACTAGAAAGAACAAAACAAAGAGAGAAAGGCTACAAAAGAATAACAGAAAGAACAACAGCCAAAGAAAAGAATAGCTCAAGGCTTGCGAGAGACTGGCAACCCAAAACCAAATTACATATTAGATGAAGATCTTTATGGTCTCTTCTACATCCTTGACCAGCATTATCATCGCATTAGCTACCTCTTTCAATTCTTTATTTTCTTGCATCTATTGATTGTCTTTGGTCTTCAACTCCAGCTCACTTGTAGTTTGCTTGGTTTTGCGTCTGGAGGAGTGTAGAACAAAACTAGAAGCCATCTCATCATCAATGATCATTGTTTCTTTATTCTTATTGATCTTTCCCAGGCAATAAACCAACACATTCATGTTTTGAGAAGACACCTTCAACACTGCCAGACTATGCTCCATGAATTTCTTCAAAGCATTCTCATTTTTTTGAATTCAATTGTTTATCAGGTCATTATCAACCTCACCCTTTTCTTTGATAATCTTCACCACATCCTCAAGATCCTTCAAATCTCCCTTAATAATGTCTTTTTTTGGCCAATCCGGAATTTCTTCTTTGTCCTCTGCATCACTAGCATCCTCTGCATCATCCTCTTTACCTTTAGTGTTGGTATCCTTAATCAAATTCTCAATTTTAAAATCCAGCTCTCTTTGTTTATCCTGAATGCTAGTGATGTTATCAATCACCCATTTCTGAAAATTGAACATTTTTTAACTGTTTTTGTTGTTTTACACTTTTTTTGTGTTTTTTATGCTTTTTAGGGATTTTTGTTGCTTTTTCGGATTTTTAGGCTTTTTCTACTTTTTCACTACTTTTTTGGTATTTTCTATTGATACTTTTAAGCATAGAATTTCTTCAGATGCATAGTGTTTATAGGCTCATTGAACCAATCACCTTTTGGTGTAGATAATCTATATGTTGTTGAACCATATGTTGCTACCACAACAAAGGGACCCAACCAATTTGGCTCAAATTTACCTTTCTTTTCTCGATCTTGTTGATTTCATGGATTCTCCCTTAGAAATAGATCTCCAATCTGAAAAATGTGTGTCTTAACTCTATGGTTGTAAATTATTGCCATCCTCTATTGGTATGCTTTCAAATGATGTGAATCATTTTGGCAACATTCCCAAATCAGCTCAAGTAGTTGAAGCCTAGAGACTCATTGTTCTTCCTCTGGGATAAGACCTTCCAAGGACACTCGTAGAGAAGGTATCTCTACTTCCACTAGTAATATGTATTTTTATCCATAGACTATACAATATGGAGAAATTTTCCCCTATTGGTGTGTGAAAACTAGTTCGGTATGCCCATAGTGCAGGATTTAGCTGAATATGCCAGTCTTTACCACCTTCATTGACTATCTTCTTCAGGATCTTTAGGATTGTTTTATTTGATTCCTTAGCTTGAGCATTTCCCTGTGGGTAATATGGTGTAGAAAACCTATGTTGGATATAGAATCACTCACATAGTTCCTTCATATCTTGATTCTTAAATGGCCTCCCATTATTAGTGATGATGGTCATAGGGACTCTATAGCGACAAATTATGTATAGTTCAAGATGAATAATGATATTTTTTTCTTGTCACCTTTGTCAAAGGTACTACTTCAATACACCTAGTGAAATACTTAGTAGTAGTCAAAATGAATTTATGTCCATGAGAAGATGAAGGATTTATCTTACCCACTAGATCAAGACCCCATTGAGAAAATGGCCATGATCCTGCCATAGGATGCAATTCTTATGTTGGTGCTTGGATGAGGTTCCCATGGATTTTAAATTATTTTCATTTTTTGGAATATGTAAATGAATCTCTCTCCATAGTAGGCCAATAATAACCCAATCGAATAAGTTTCTTAGCCAGCATTAAACCACTACAGTGCATGCCACAAATACCTATGCAGACTTCGTTAAGAACTTTCTCACATTCCTCTTGTTTGAGACATCTCAGTAGAGTGCTATCTAGACCTCATCTATATAAGGTATCAAAAATGATAGTATAGTAGGATGACTGATAGATAAAATGTATTTTTTGATTGCGGTATAGGTCAAGGAGAAGGATATTCTCTTTTAAATATCGATAAGTTTGGCTATATAAGGATTGATCAATTATGGATATGTGGCAAATCATGTGGGTATTCTGGGATTCAACAGTAGAATGCAAAATATCTTCCACCAAGAATTTGCAGCGTTGTTGATTCTCTTGATTCTACAAAAGAGATGTTATTGTAGCCATTGCATCTGTCACTTTGTTCTCATTTCTTAGGATCTGAGTGAATGATATTTCTTCAAATTGTTCTTGAAAATCTTCAACTAGTTGTTTATAGGGCATCAACTTGTCATCCTTGGTTTGATAATCATCATTTATCTAGTTAATTATGAGCTATGAATCTCCATAAACATCTAATTCCTTGATGTTCCATTCAATGGCCATTTTGGTCCCAATGACCAATGCCTCATACTCTGCAATGTTGTTTGTGCATGGAAATCGCAATCTGTATGATTTTGGAATTTTGTGACCTTGAGATGTGATGAACAAGATTCCAACACCTGATCCATGTTGTGTATAGGAGCCATCAAAGTATAACTTCCAAAAAATTGTGTTAACTATCAAAATATATGCATCAGGAAATTTGATGTGCAATAGTGTATCATCTTGCAAGGGTACTTCAGCCAATTGATCAGCAATGACATGTCCTTTAATAGCTTTTTGATCAACATACTCTATATCAAACTCACTTAGTATCATGACCCATTTAGCCAATCTACTTGTCAAAGTTGGCTTTCTTAGAAAATACTTCATTGGATCCATTTTTGCTATCAATTTCACAAAATTAGTTAGCATATAGTATCACAATTTTTGAGTTCCAAATACAACTGTGAGGCATGTCTTCTCAACTGATGTATAGTTAAATTCATTGCCTACAAGTGTCATGCTAATGTAACATATTTCTCTTTATTTTCCTTCTTCATCATGTTGTGCTAAGAGAGCTCCTAGTGATACATTTGTTGTTGAGATGTAAAGAAACAATGGTTTCCCTTTGATTGGCGATACCAATACTGGAGGATTCGCCAAATATTCCTTGATTTGCATAAAAGATTCCAAACATTTATGATCCCATTTGAATAGAACATTCTTGTGTAATAGGTGATTCAAGGCATTGTAGAACAGAAGATGCCACTGAGAGGGGGGGTGAATCAGTGGTTTCCAAACTTAAGCCTTTTTTAATCTTAAATGTCATTACCGGTTAACACATCTAACAAAAATTGATTATATCAATGAGGTAGGGGAAGACATCAAGATGCAAGCACACACAAATACACATCACATAATACTGGATGTACGAGGAAAACCCAACATGGGAGAAACCTCGGTGAGAAATGATGTTGGACTCTATTGCTCCAATCTAGCCTCACAATAAACATTGATTACAAAGTTTAGGGCAGCAACCCAAGGAGCACCAACACCTGATTTTAGGGAGCTAGCCCCTAATTTAGGGCACCAACCCAAGAAATACCAACCCTAGATTTAGGGCTCCAACCCAAGGAGCACCAACCCCTACACTGAGCACCAACTCAATGATCACAATAACATATATCAAAACAATAGTAATAACCTTGTTACAAAATAGCTTTGTAACTCTCACACATATCTCTTCACTAGTTCACATCTATTCAGTTCTCTTCTCACCTTCTTTGGCTCTTCCTCTACTCCATCTCTATCGGTTCTCTTCTCTCTTCTCGCTCTCTCTCTCTGCTCTTCATTTCTTATTGCCTGCCTTACCGGTTCAGACTCCACCTCTTCTCTGCCAGTTTATTGTTCTCTCTGATCACTACCAATTCTCAGCTTACCAGTCAAGCCTTGCTCTGATATTGCCTTGTCGGACCTTCACCGACACACCCACTGCACTGCAACACCTTTTTTTGCCTTCTTGTAGGTTCTAGCGCCAATGTTTCACTTGACTGCAACACACTTTGTAGCTTATCAGTCACTCTAACCTTACTAGTTAAACTTCTGCTAAACACTCTCTCCAGTTGTAACTCCAACACTCAGTCACTATGATATTCGATGAACTCTTTGACTAGTTCACTCTTTTCTCCACTTTCACTCTCTATTCTTCAACATCTGACTTGCAACATCAATCAAATATGATCTCTAGTCTACATATTTATATGTGAATTTTCTTGTCATAACCGACTGATAGGGAGCTTACTAGGAAAGTGCTCACAAGGCTAATTTTGCTTGATAAGGGTCAATTTATTACACCAAAGACTTGTAGAGTCTATTTTGTATGACTACTCAATTTTTCTTGTTGTTGTAATGCCAAGTACTCCATGGTTTACCTACCTAACAAACTCCCTTTTTGGTGATGACTCTCGCCCATGCACAGATCTACTCAAAATGCTTATTCCTTCTAGCTACACTTTCTCATGATTGGCTCTTGGGGCCTTCAACCTTAGGTTTTAGAGTGTACTAGGGGTCTTCCACATGGAAATTTAGGGGTAGTAAGGTATTGTTCACCTTTGAATGCCCATAATCTTGTTTGAGGTCTATAGCCCTTAACTTGCTCAAATTCATTAACAAGGCTTAACTAACCCCAAATGAGGCTGCACATTGTCTAGGAGTCCCAAGTATACTTGTTGTATTTCTTTGATTTCTCTCAACATGTTTCATAAGTCTCCAAGTTTCATTTTTCCATTGGGTTCATGCATTTGACAAAAACTAGTCATTTGTGTGTTATGCAGTCCTAGAGGGCTACTAGCCCGTGGAGGCCTAATTGGCCTTATTTTTCTCCTACCAGTTAATGATGGTCATTTTCTACCTCAAGTTTGTTTTTAATGATGTATTAGGGGTGCAAGCTCAAATATTTTAAAGGTTTAGCCCATTGTTACTTCAAACTTAAGACTGTCCACCTTTTGTGGCATATTTGGAGGGTTTGGTAGGGTTTGGAGCAAGTAAATGTTAGAAAGTCTCTCTAACTCCACTCTTAAAGCCTCCACAATGGTTTAGGACATCTTCCACATCTTAAAGAACCTTCCCCTACTTTTTTCCTCCAAGTAAAATTTCAAACACTTGGCAAGCAAGTGGGAAAACAGTAAATTGCCCTGTCACTGTCATTTTTCTGCCTTTAACCAGTCAGCAACATTTGCACTTTGGGACCAGCAAGATTGAAGAGATTGGAAATGGGAAAGTACTTAAATGAGGTCTTAAAACATATAACACTCCTCCTATTAAATTTCCTTCAAGATGCAAGGCTTGGATGATGCTTTTGGATGCATCCCAATGAGCAGTTTACAAGATACCAATCACAAAACAGTGAACACACTGTTTGTTTACAAAATAGGAATGTTTGATAACACAAGCTTAATCCAAAAATCCAAGGTGATGCTCAACACTCTGGACCATACTTCCATTTCACTGCCTCATTGATTTGTTCATTCCAAATTACTTTTGGATGACAATCTTGAGTTTTAACCATGAACCAACCTAGTTGCTCCAACTTGCCTAGTTCACACTCAAATGCATCTTAAAACCATTTTTCTAGCACAAAAAGAAAGATATGTACATTATATACACATAAATCAGCTTGGAAGAATCCATTGGAGGGATCCTAGACCTGGATCAACCAAGTTGATGCATTTTACAACTCCAAACCCCTAGCAGGGCAGCAAGTTCCCAGTTTACAAATATTTTTATACAAACACCTTGCAAATTAAAAACCAATGAAACAATTACATAGGAATATTTATTACGTCAACATTTCAACTTCCAAAAAGGTACAGTACAAATTTGCACAACTACAGTACGGACTACTCTTGAAAGGAAGGAAAAACAGTCATAAAAGCCAAAAAAGCATGATTTTTATTAAGTCTCACTTGTAAATACAATCACCAACCCTTTCCAAGGAAAATGGAGGCCTTATATAGTTTCTCCAATTGTTTTTCAAGCCCTAGTATGGACATGAGGCTTCCATAACTTCATTTTCCAAGAAAATGACAATTTTGACAACTTTTCAAGCCAAATGACAACTTTTCTTGCTCACAAAGGCATTTTTGACAACCTCGCCTTATCAACTTGCCTAAACAACTTATACATGCTTAAAAACACTAAAAAAACATGTTTCAATGCTCTTGAAGACATTAGGAGACCTTTTTTGTAATTTTTCACATTTTTGCCAAAAATTGTCAACTCAAGGCCTAAAAGGCAAAACTTGATCTGTAGAGCATAGAATGAGAACAAAACCACTAAATATGACCAAAAACAACCTAAAAAAACATAAAAAATATAAAAAAAGACTTTACAAACATAAAAGCATTAAATACTCAAAAATGGGAGTTTTACTCAACTAGGTGCTCCTGCACCATACTCCCCGAAAAACAAAGAAGTCATGTGACTCCTTGAGGAAGAAAAGAAGAAGAAATGCCAACTTTCTGAAAGTCAGATTTAGGTATCCAAGTGGCCTCTGAGGTAGGCTGATCCTTCCATTTGATGAGATGCTCCATGTAGGTGTGATTCCTTGTCTTTTTAAGAATTTTGGAGTCTAGAACCTATTTAGCTTGGGGAAAAGAAAGAGAAGGGAGAGATAGATCAGAAAGGGATTTGGAAACATGTGACACTCTTTGAACCTCCTTAGGTGGCTTCCCTTTGAAAGCAATTAGATCTGTAACATTAAAAATAGGGAACAAAGAAACATTAGTAGGCAAATCAACTTTATAAGCATTAGACCCACACTTAGCCAAGATCTTGCGAGGGCCTATCATCCTCATCTGAAGCTTGATTGGAAATCCCTTTTGTAGCCTTTCCTTATTCAAATGAGCCATCACATACTCACCTATGGAAAACTAAACATCTCTCTTTGTAGCATCCACTCTTGCCTTGACTTTTTGAGAGGTGTCTTGGAGAGCTTGTCTCACTTGCTCATGAACCTCCTTCATGGAGTGAGCCATGCCATCTATTGTCCCACTCTTATGCTACAAGTTAGTGATATCCCTCAACTCCATTATACCCCTTGGATGCATACCATAAACATCTTCAAATGGACTTTTACCTATATACTGGTTAACACTATCTTTATAGGCATATTCTTCTTGATGATTGAGCTGATCCCAACTCTGCCCATAGTCCTTTGTCAAGCACCTAAGCATGTTTCCAAGAGACCTATTCACAACTTTGGTTTGGCCATCAGTTTGTGGATGATAAGCTGAACCAAAAGAGAGATTAGTACCCAATCTCTTCCACAATGTTTTCCAGAAATGACCAAGAAACTTAACATCCCTATCTGAAACAATGCTAGTAGGAAAACCATGAATTCTAACAACTTCTTTGAAAAACAAATAGGCAATATGACTTCCATCATGTGTTGTTTTGCAAGGAATGAAGTGATCTATCTTGCTGAATTATCAACTACTACAAAGATGCTATCAAATCTTGCTTGAGTTCTAGGTAACCCTACTACAAATTCCATGCTAATGCAATCCCAAGGCCTATGTGGAATGGGAAGAGGCTGATATAAACCAGCATTAGAGGAGTTACCTTTTGCTTTCTGGCATACCAAACATTTCTCAACATACCTCCTAATGTCTTGCTGCATTTTAGGTCAATAATAGAACCTTTGAACCAGCTATAAGGTCTTATTGAGACCCAAATGTCCACTTAAGCACCCATTGTGCTTCTCTTGAATGAGGTTCTCTCTCATAGAACCCTTTGGAACACACAACTGTCCACCCCTGAATAACAAACCATCTTGCAAAGTGAAATTAGCATATGCACCATGGAAGTTATTCTCAAAATCTTTACAAACTTTATAAGCTTCAGCAAAATCATTATGAGTAGGATACATGTCTTTGAAACTATCGATACCAATGCTCTGAACTTGAATCTAATAGTTAACAACCTTCTACTCAAAGCATTTTCTACTTTATTCAATTGACCCTTCTTATGCTTAAGAGTAAAAGTGTAAGCTTGTAAGTATTCTACCCATTTAACATGCCTGTGATTTAGTTTATCCTATGAGTTCAAGAAACTGAGTGCCTGATTATCTGTGTATACAACAAACTCTTTAGGAAGAAGATAGTGTCTCCATTTCCTAAGTGCTTGTACTAATGCATAAAGTTCAAAATCATAGGATGAGTACTTTTTCTTTGCATCATTCAATTTCTCACTAAAGAATGCAACTGATTTATTTTCTTGACTTAAAATAGCTCCTACTACAATATTACTAGCATCACATTCAATAGTAAAAAGCTTATCAAAACTAGGTAAAATGAGCACAGGTTGAGTAGCTACTTTGGTTTTCAATAAATCAAACCCCTTATTGGCTGCACTTGTCCATTTAAACTTTACCTTTACACCCCCTTTGATGGTGTCCAACATTGGAGAACAAATCTCACTGAATCCCCTAATGAACTTTCTGTAAAACTGTGCCAAACCATGGAAGATTTTGACATCACTAGTTGTCTTAGGAGCTGGCCAACTGGTTATTGCTGCCACTTTTGAGTGATCCATTTTCAGATTGCCTCCTGATACAAAAAAACTAAGATAGACCAATTCTTGCTTCATAAAATCACATTTTTCAAGATTAATGGTTAGCTGTTCATCAAATAACTATTTCAAAACATTCGCTAAATGTTGTAAGTGCTCTTCCTTAGTCTTGCTGAAAATAAGAATATCATCTAAATACACTACAACAAATTTGCCAATGAAATCATGTAAAACTTCATTCATGAGCCTCATGAATGTGCTAGGAGCATTAAAGAGTCCAAAAGGCATGACTAACCACTCATAGAGTCCCTCATTTGTTTTGAAAGTTGTCTTCCACTCATCCCCCTCTTTGATTCTTATCTGATGGTAGCCATTCAAATCAATCTTACTGAAATATTGTGCACCCCCCAAACAATCCATCAAATCCTCTATCCTGGGTATGGGAAATCTGTATCTGATGGTGATTTTGTTTATGGCTTTGGAATCTATACAAAGCCTCCATGTTCCACCCTTCTTAGGTGCCAACACTGTAGGTACTACACAAGGACTAATGCTTTTCCTAATCAGCCCTTGGTCTAAGAGTTCTTGTATTTTTCTTGCTACCTCTTTGTTTTGTTTAGGGGTCATCTTGTAGGCTGCCTTATTGGGCAAAGAAGCTCCAGGAATGAAGTCAATCTAATGGCTAATGGCTCTAGGAGGTGGTAAGGCTGCAAGTGTACCATCACTGATTATTTGTTTGAAGTTATCAAGGATTTTTTGCACCTCATATGGTATCTCAACTTTCTTGTCTACCTTGTCTTCCTTGGTTTTCACTATGAGTGCAAATCCTACTCCTTCACCTTCTTCTAGTGTTTTTATGAACTCTTTCTCATTCACTAACAAGATGTTAGGTACTTTGTTTCTGCTCTCCTCTTCTTCAATGAGGGATTGAATCTGATAGCTTACTCCATCTTTCTGAAAATAATAGGAGTTTCTTTCCCCATCATGTTGTGCTTTTTGGTCAAACTGCCATGGTCTACCTAGCAATAGGTGGAAAGCATCCATAGGAAGGATGTCACATAGGATCCTATCTACATATCCCCCAATGTGGAAATCTACCCAGGCTTTCTCATTTACCAACACATGTTGTCCCTTATTCAACTAAGTGACTTTATATGGCTCCTTGTGTTGTATCCTAGGTAGTTTCAATTTGCTTACTGCTTCTTCTGATATGATGTTATCTATGGACCCTAAATCTATGATCACCTTACACACCTTTCCCATGATTTTTCACTTAATCTTGAACAATGATCTTCTCTGTGAGGCCAATGTATTATGTGGCTTCTTCATTAGCACTCTCTTGATCATCAAACTCTCATCATCTTCTGAAGCTAGGTGGTTCAATGCTGAAGTACTGGTACTACATCCATCTTCCTGAACATAATTTACCCTCTTTTCACCTCCATAGGATGAACTAGGCTTCTCTAGGCATCTATAGGCAGGGTGGGTCAACTTTTGGCAGTTATAGCATTTCATGGTTGAGAAGTAGGACCCTCTCCCTGGTCCATTAGATCTACCTCTGCTCGGGTTGCTTGATCCCCTACCCCTATAGTTGGGTTTTCTCTGAGAATCCCCACTTTGCTCAATAAGCTTAGACTCTCTCTGGGACCGTTGATCTATGTTTCTTCCCCCAAAACTGCCTCTATGGCCTCTACCATCTCTTCCCCTACCTCTTCCTCTATTTTTGTGTTTTTTCTTTCTCCTACCTTTCTCTTCCACCTTAAGTGCCAATTGATAGCACTTGTGCATGGTTTGTGGGCACAACAAGCTCATCTCTTCCTGGATGTTCCATCTTAACCCATTCAAATACCTTGCCACTTTTCTACTCTCATCCTCTACTACTCTGGATCTCAGGCACAATTTCTGAAACTCTTCAGTGTAGCTACTGACATCTAGATCTTTTTGCCTCAAGTTTTGTCTTTTCTTGTGAAGTTGTATCTCATAGTCTTCAGAAAGGTAGGTCTCTTTGATTTTGGCTACCATTTTTTCCAGGTGGCTAGTGGTTGCTTACCTACTTTCACCCTTTCTTCTTGGACGAATTTCCACCATGTTAAGGCTGCCCCTCTCAGCCTTGATTTTGCCACCTTGACCTTTTGTGCTTCAGTCACTCCATCACACTCAAAATGGTTTTCTAACCCTTCAATCCACTCTATTAGAGTATCTGGATCCATCTTCCCATTGAAAAGAGCCACTCCTTCTAAGGTCTTACGACTCATAGCTCTCAAGGCTTTCAAGAATGGTTCTTGCTCAATGACAGGGTCAGGCATGGGGACTTCATCCTCTATTTCCATCATTTTACACTGATCTCCAACCTTATCATGGACTTCTTCAGTTTTGACTTCTACTTCAGCTAGTTTCATTGCTAGTTGGTCTAACCTCTCTCTGAGTCCTCAACCTTCTTAGCCAATTCTACATTGGTCACCATGTTTGCCTAATGTGTCTTTCTCCTCAATCTTTTGTTGGCTCTGATACCACTATGATAGGGAGCTTACTAGGAAAGTGCTCACAAGGCTAATTTTGCTCGATAAGGGTCAATTTATTACCCCAAAGACTTCTACAGTCTCTTGTGTATGACTACTCAATCTATCTTGTTGTTGTAATGCTAAGTACTCCATGGTTTACTTGCCTAACAAACTCCCTTTTTGGTGATGACTCTCGCCCATGCACAGATCTACTCAAAATGCTTATTCCTTCCAACTACACTTTCTCATGCTTGGCTCTTGGGGCCTTCAACCTTAGGTTTCAAAGTGTACTAGGGGTCTTCCACATGGAAATGCAGGGGCATTAAGGTATTGTTCACCTTTGAATGCCCATAATCTTGTTTGAGGTCTATAGCCCTTAACTTTCACAAGTTCATTAACAAGGCTCACCTACCCCCAAATGAGGCTGCACACTATCTAGGATTCCCAAGTACACTTGTCGGATTGCTTGGATTTCTCTCAATATTGTTCATAAGTCTCCAAGTTTTATTTTTCCACCGGGTTCATGCATTTGACAAAAACCAATCATTTGTCTGTTATGCAGTCCTAGAGGGCTACTAGCCCATGGAGGCCTAATTGGCCTTATTTTGCTCCTACCGGTCAACGATGGTCATTTTCTCCCTCAAGCTTGTTTTTAATGATGTATTAGGGGTGTATGCTCAAAGATTTTCAAGGTTTAGCCCACTGTTAGTGCAGACTTAAGACTGTCCACCTTTTGTGGCATATTTGGAGGGTTTGGTAGGGTTTGGAGCAAGTAGTGTTAAAAATTCTCTCTAACTCCACTCTTCAAGCCTCCACAATGGTTTAGGACCTCTGCCACATCTTAAAGAACCTTCCCCTACTTTTTTCCTCCAAGTAAAATGTCAAACACTTGGCAAGCAAGTGGGAAAATAGTAAACTACCCTGTCACTGTCATTTTTCTGCCTTTTACCAATCAACAACATTTGCAATTTAAGACCTGCAAGAATGAAGAGTTTGGAAATAGGCACGTACCTCAATGAGGTCTTAAAACATATAACACTCCTATTACATTTCCTTCAAGATGCAAGGCTTGGATGATGCTTTTGGACGCATCCCAATGAGCATTTTACAAGATACCAATCACAAAATAGTGAACACACTGTTTGTTTACAAAGATAGGAATGTTTGATAACACAAGCTTAATCCAACAAGCCAATGTGATGCTCAATTCTCTAGACCATACTTCCATTTCACTACCTCATTGATTTGTTCATTCCAAATTACTTTTGGATGACAATCTTGAGTTTTAACCATGAACTAGCCTAGTTGCTCCAACTTGCCTAGTTCACACTCAAATGCATCTTCAAACCACTTTTCTGGCACAAAAAGAAAGATATGTACATTATATACACATAGATCAACTTGGAAGAATCCATTAGAGGGATCCCAGACCTGGATCAACCAAGTTGATGCATTTTACAACTCTAAACCCCTGGCAGGGCAACAGGTTCCCAGTTTACAAATATTTCTATACAAACACCTTGCAAATGAAAAACCAATGAAAAAATTACATAGGAAGCTTTATTACATCAACATTTCAACTTCCAAAAAGGTACAGTACAAATTTGCACAGCTACAGTATGGACTGCTCTTCAAAGGAAGGAAAAACAGTCATAAAAGCCAAAAAAGCATGATTTTTATTAAGTCTCACTTGTAGATACAATCACCAACCATTTCCAAGGAAAAGGGAGGCCTTATATAGTTTCTCCAATTGGTTTTCAATCCCTATTATGGACATGAGGCTTCCATAACTTCATTTTGCAAGAAAATGACAATTTTGACAACTTTTCAAGCCAAATGACAACTTTTCTTGCTCACAAAGGCATTTTTGACAACCTAGCCTTATCAACTTGCCTAAACAACTTAGACATTCTTAAAAACACTTAAAAAACATGTTTCAATTCTCTTGAAGACATTAGGAGACCTTTTTGGCAATTTTTCACATTTTTGCCAAAAATTGTCAACTCAAGGCCTAAAAGGCAAAAATTGATCTCTAGAGCCCAAAATGAGAACAAAACCACTAAACATGACCCAAAACAACCTAAAACAACATAAACAACCTAACACAAGACTTTACAAACATAAAAGTGTTAAATATTCAAAAATGGGAGTTTTACTCAACTAGGTGCTCCTGCACCACCGACATTCAAACTTCACATGTCTAGGGTTTCTTCATCAACCATGAGGCATACTAGATCCAATCAGATCTTGTCCTAGAGATTGACCACCTGTAACAGATCACTCAACTCTGCCAATCCTGTTGCATCCATAACACATTTTCTATATTTAGCAAACACAACATGTTTGTCGGTCTACACTTGCCACCCACAAAGAAGCGATCATGTAGTTAGCTTCACTTACCCTGATCAGGACCCAGACACACGGTATTGATCATGATGGCAATGAATCAAATCTTTGGCCTCTGATCTATCTCAAGCCCCATCTTTCTACTCTTGTTCCTTAATTTACGCCATCGATACTAATGTCAACCAATTGCCAACTACCTCACAAGATAATGCATGATCCATTTTTATGACACCAAGAATCCATGTGGCATCTCTATTGGCATGCACCTTAGCTCAGTCACTATGTCAGTTTAGACTCTGTCACCAACCACAACACACAACTAGTGTTCATATATCGGTTCACTAACCCTATTGGTTATACCCTAACCGGTGAACCTTCAATCGTGCACTTTGCTCGCTTAATGGTTGACATACTTACCTATAACCACCTTGATGACACCATGTCATCAATCTTCAATAGTCTCCATCTATCTGCATCTGCATTCTGGTTGCACTCTCTGTCTATAGCTGCTCAACCTTGCCTTCTTCTTCATCAGCCTAGACATCATCTCAACCGGTTTGTCTAAGTGACAAACCCATCACTTTTTTACTCTTCCTTCTCTGTCCCGGTAGCTCAACTTGCCAACTCAAGATGATAAGATGCACATCTTTGGTTTCACACATCTGAGGCATCCTTGTGTTTCACCGGTTCATCAGGTGAGAGCCTTCAATCACCTACCTTCTACTTTTATATCTTATCTCAGAGTGTTATGATGTATTCCATGCATATTGTGAGATAATCTTAGAATTACCACTTACCAGTGGAAGTGGATCCTTGTCACCTACTAACCAATGACTAGTGGGAACCAATTGTCATTACATTGTGCTCAGTCTGCTTCCAGTGTTACACCAATATGACTTCCCTATTTGAGAAGACATAACTTCAACTAGGCACATATGATCTGGTTGAGCACACTCCCTATCAGTCTTCTCTTCATCCGATGACATCATCTGAATCTAGTGGGAGTCCTATTGATTAACAACCAACTACTTACCAGTTTTGCACTTCTTCATTATCTCACCCTGCTTGCTCACTGGTCATATGATTGCTGGTTGACAATAACGCACTGCCAACATATCACGTACTGATTGTCGGTTGACAACAACGCACTGCCAACATATCACATACTGATTGTCATACCATATCAGTCTCCAATACTTATGTCTTCAACACAAGCCAACACTAACTTGTGTACTGGTGACTCCAATGACCGCAATGTTGGTTGACATCCTCTTCTTACTAGTGACAAGCTATACTAGTAACCTGCAATACTAGTTGACATCAATGACACTATTACTGGTTGACATCAATGACAAAATAATGCCAACAATCTCCCCCTTTGGCATTGATGTCAACAAATGTAGTATCCGACATACTACAAATTCTCTCTCCCCCTTTGACAACAATGGCTAAGGGTACCGATGGAAATTTCTACCGATTGCTTCTCCTCCTTTGACCATTTCACTCTACATCCTCTCAACCAATAATATTAGAGATAGAGGGCTTTGACACCAACTAATACCAATTTCTCTACTACCAAATGTATAACCAATCTAATATCAATTGTAGAGAAGTGTGTCAGTGAATTCTACTTACCTGTCGATCAAACTACATCATCTCCCCTTTGATATGCAGAAATTTATTCAAAATTTTGCTGATACAAAGTGTTGAAGCTGATATTGATACCAATTTGATATCACATGTATATTCTTTGATACCAAATGTATGTTCTCCCCTTGTGTAGGTAACTCTCCCTCTTTGCAGGTATCTCTCTTGGTTGTCCATTTGTGATTTCTATTAAGTACAAATTGAGTCAAGATTGAAAGACCTTGCAAACACGGACCGATGAGCACATCCCAAAGTATCAATCATGCTGGTACAACCATAGATACTTTCTCTCCCCCTATGTCCAACATGTCTGATACCAATCAAATAAGTATGGATGTGAACTCCCTCTAAGCCATAGATCTTAGGTTTTCATTGTCTTGCAGGTTCTAAATCGGAGCTCCAATTTGCACCTTAAACCAGTTGAGCTAAGTGAATAAGTGATTAACCAATGATCTTCCAGATCTATGACATCCATCACAACTTATGACATGATCTTATATTAACACAATGCCATACCACATCACTATCATGCCAAATATCATACCGATTAGATCAAAAAGATGCATGCATATATGATCTACTACCAGGCCAGCACATGTCATTCAGTTCTTTTCCAATATCACTTGAGATATAATCACCTCAATCCACACTACCAGAGTTACTACAATGATCCCGGAATACATTGACTTACATAACCCGCAATACCGGTACATATGCATACTGGTCAATATACATACCCGTTTACTATGATATATTGAATCAACATCTCCACTAGATAACCTTCCTCTATTCTCATTCCTCTTGTGTCAAGTGCCTCTGAATCCAATTACAATTTGAACCATCCATAGACACATGTGGCAGTAATCCATAGATTTCTTATGTTGGTGTTTAGCAAAGGTACTAACTACACATACTGCCATCTCATCTTCTTCCTTATACCAGTAGCAACTTGTACTTTCATTTTTCCTTTTCACTAAGGGGGTGAATGGTATGATTGATAAGTAACTCCCCCTAAGGTCCTGCATCTCTTTTAATCCTTAGGATATATCACCTGTGCATTGGATGCATAGTGTCGGTCCATGGTTCTACTCTCTTTCTTCTTCCTCCATACCTGCTTGATCTCCCTTTTCTCATTTTTTGTCTTTGGAGTAGGTCTTACCTTCTTCTTCTGATGGATCCTTTCTCTACCAGATTCTACAACATGATTAGAAGCATTTCTCTAGAAGAAGACTGTGTTCATACCAGCCATATGACTGGAGGACCTTCTATCAAACCGGTTTGACCATTTTCTTCTGATCATGTTGTTGTAGCCAGCAACTAGAGCTAGTGGATCTCTTGATCTTGCAGGAACACTTCTCCTTTCATTCCATGCAGGTCTATGACTCACATATGCTTGATAACCACTTCCATATTGAGCATGACTATTATATCGGCTTCCATATGACTGCAAGTTCTTCTTTCTGCAATCATGATTTCTATGGCCAAATGCATTACATCTTTGATGGGAAAGATAGTTATTCTTAGGAAAAGAATATTCTCTATTCCTAGACCTCATGTTGCATTCATCTGCCCTATGGCCATAAGCTTTGCAAGAGAAACAGGAACTGAAGAAGGAGGGCATATTACTTACAAATTTATTCTACCAAACATGAGGGAATCTTATTGGTTTGGCTTCTCCATTTATACTTCTCTGGGGATTGTTCTTGGGAATAGCAACATCTATTTGTCTTCCACCAAGAGAAGGTCTTCTAGGTTGTCTTCTCATGTACATGTTAATGGTGAAGCTGTCTTCTCTCAACTTTCCTTTCCCTTTAGGATCAGAATTGTTTTTCCTTGCAGCACCAATCTTCTTTAGCTTCATGTCCTCACTAGTTGTAGTTAGGTCAGCCTTCCTTCTTGGAGCATTTCGGATAGTGAAGGTTTATCCTTTCTTATCTCCACTTTGTTGGTAAACAAATTTGTCCTTCTTAAATACCTTTTAAAAATGACTCCCAAATGCCCAAATTGAAAGACAAAACAAGAACCAACAGTTGAGTCACTTGCAATGGTGAGTGCAAGTGCTCTCTGAATTTTGATATGAAGGTACACCTCCCTTCGTTGGATAAAAATGTATATTTTTTGAATATGCTTTTAACCAGAAAACAATAAAGGAAGACTAACATCTACCCATAACCATGAAAGTAGATGTGAATAACAGATTTATAATGCAGTGAATGAAGGTAAGTAAAACATAGTTTAATTATCCACACCCACGAATATGCCCTTTCCAATAGATCAAAATGCTCTAGACGTTGATCGAGTCTCTCTCATGTATCAAAGGACAAGGGGGATCAAAATACCTAGACAAAGAGTTAACATCAGAGTTCTTTCCAAATACAAATTATTTCTGAAATCAAAGTTTAAGAATTAAATGCATACACAGTTTAATGTAACAGAAAAGGGCAATGAAAGGTAATCATAAGAGAAACAAAGTTCATTATGTTCAAAAGAAAATATTGACAAATTCACTGATCAACAAAATCTTCTTCATTCCATCAATGCCAAAAATGTGAGCTCACAGACTCAATTTTTCTGAAAAATAAAACTGTGCAGTCCAGAAAACAATGTCGCCTCTTCCTTTTTTACAGCAAAAAGAGAAAGAAAAGAAAAGAAGAAGCTTTTCTCCTTTCTTTCATTACATATATATAACTGAGAATTTCAGTTATCAATAACTGATTCTTGAAAATATTATTAATTAATCTTTTCTTTTATCTTCTATCTTCTTTGGACAACTCTTTTTAATTTTGCTTCAAATCTTTTATCCTCCATTTATTTCTGAAAAATATTTGAAGAGAAATTAATTTAAACACATCTAATTATGTGTTGACATGTGGTCATTTCTTTTATATCTCCATTTCAAAGCCAAGTCTCCATCGTGAGCTTCTCATAATAATAGTTTTCTCAGAAATTTGTATATACCCATGCTCAGAGATCAACAACTTTCTAACGCGATAATATTTGTCCAATCACTCCGGTGAGGAAAACCTGTCAAAATTTCAGCACGATCCAACGGTTCAATTAAAATTTATGCCCCCCACATGGAGACTGACACTATACATGCCAAAACTTGCACATGGATCCATCTGAAGTTTTGGCATGCATATACTTTCCTTTCCCTTTAGGATCACTTTTAATTAAACTATAAACAATATACATGCCAAAACTTGCACATGGATCACGATTTTGAGCTTCCATTTGAAGGAATGAGCTCTATTTTATGACAAAGCTCTATTTATAATAGAGGAAGATTGTAACTCTTCATATTTTTTTGTAATACCGTGAGCTGCTAAAATAATTCTTTGAAAATATTATCAACTGCTATTCTTTGTTATCAACATATGAATTAATAATTAAATCCATCTGTCAAAAAAGTTGAATCTTTCTTTGTAACATGAAGGTTGGAATGTGTATGTGTTAGTGTGGCTATCTCAAAAGTCATCCAAACACTTTTACTCTCAGCTCGATGATCATTTTTTAAAAACATCCACATTCTGAACCTGTGAACTTTGAACTTTGAACTTTGAACCTTGAACCTGCGAGGTTCAAGCAAATGGTTCAAAAACATAAACTGCATGCACAGTTTAATGCATTGATTTTTTTTCTTTCCATTTTCTTGTGCGTTGAACCTTGAACCTGAACCAAAAAGGTTCAATGGTTCAAGTTCAATGACCGAAAATTGCAAAGCCCGAAATTTGAACTTTGAACTTTTTGAACCTGAACTTTGAACCTTGAACCTTGAACTTGTGAGGTTCAATAGTTCAAGTTCAATGACCAAAAATTACAAAGCCCAAAATTTGAACTTTGAACTTTTTGAACTTGAGCGCTTGAACCTGCGGGCTTGAACCAAAAAGGCTCAAGGTTCAAGTTTAATGACAATTGTTCTTTTGGGCTTCCATAGAAAAACCTACATAACTTTTTACTGGGAGCTTCGCTTCTTTTGAAATTTTAACTGTAGAATAAAAAAAATGAGTAGAGCATAACCCAGAAATAATTTTTGCATATGATATATTAAAATCAAGATTTAATTGTTTGGACATATGGGTAACCCAAAAATTAAACAATTAAAATCTCCCAGCTGACATGGATTTTGGCCATAAAAATTGGTCATTTTGGAGAAGAGGATGTTAAAATTATCTGTGCTAAAGGATTTTAAGTCATCTTTCATAGAATTTGAAAAACAATTACTTCTTTGTGACTGGTAGGTAGGGGATGTTCAAGAGGGTGCTTGAAAGTTTAAACAAAGGTGACCAACACTTTCAACATTAAAACATTAGCAATAGCTAGTTTTTAGCTGATCATGAGGCTTTAGGCATGAGAAAAAAATATAGGGGTAACACACTTGAGGAGACAAACTGAATGTCTTTGTGGGAGAAATTCTTGTTGGTGGATCATTCACCAACAACAAGACCTAATCCTCCAGTATCCTTGGAGTGTTTTCATTTCTTTAACATTTTGTCCAAGGCATCAATGCTGCCATCAAACCGGATTCTTACCTTGAGCTCATCTTGGCACTTCTCAGGGTATTTCCAAAGATTCTCCACTTAAAGCTCCAACTCCTCACATCTACTCACTTTAGCATCAAATATTGATTTAAATTCACCAGTCATTTCCTTTGCCTCTTGTAGTGGAGTTATCAATATGCAGATGTTATCATTTGACTCTTCAAGGCATGTTCTCAACAGGCCACATTCTTCATGAACTGACTCTTTGTAACTCTTAAATTCATTTCTAACATTTTTCATCTCATCTAGGGCACTTACCAGCTCTCTTTCAAGATCAACTTGAGCTTCATCTTCTTCTTCATCTTCACCATCACTGCCAAACACATCTTGCTAGTAGGATTGATCTGCAAGATCACTTTCTGATGTGTGAATCTCATCTTCTGACTCTTGAGCCATGAAGAGATGGGTTTCCACGACATCATTTATGTTGCTTCTACAAAGGAATCTATCTTCATCATGTAGACTCATGTGACACATTTCTCTTCTTGTTCTCACAAACTAGTTCTATGGTGGTAGGCTCATTTCCATAGAGCTTCTTCAATCTATCCCATAGGGTTTTTGTCAATTTGCATCTGTCCACCTGTGAGGAAACATCACCAAAAATCCAATTGAGTATAACTTTCATTGCTTCATCATTGCACATAGATCTTCTTTAAGCTTTAGGACTGGTGGGAGGACTGACCAATCTAAAGAGACCATTTATAACTAACATCCAAACATCATAGCCTAATGAGTACAGGTAGAATTCCATTCTACAACTCCAAACAAAATAGTTTGACCCATTAAACACCAGTGTAGAGATTGACTCAAAACTGACCATTGTTTTGGGACTCCAGAATCTACCCAAGCTAAAGAGAGCTTATCTAACCGAGAACCTAGGTTCTGATACCAATTGTAGAACACACGATGCCACTGAGAGGGGGTGTGAATCAATGTTTTCCAAACTTAATGATTTTTAATCTTAAATGTGATTATCGGTTAACATATCTAACACAAAGTGATTATACCAATGAGGTAGGGGAAGAAATCAATATGCAAGCACACACAAATACACATCACATAACGATGGATGTATCAGAAAAACCCAACATGGGAAAAACCTTGGTGAGAAATGTTGTTGGAGTCTACTGCTCCAATCAAGCCTCACAATAAACACTAATTACAAATTTTAGGGCACAAACCCAAGGAGCACCAAACGCTAATTTTAGGGCACCAACCCAAGGATCACCAAACCCTAATTTAGAGAACCAATCCAAGGAGCGCCAACTCAATGACCATAATAACATATATCAAAACAATAGCAATAACCTTGTTACAAAAGAGCTTTGTAACTCTCACACATATCTTTTCACTGGTTCACCTCTATTCGATTCTCTGCTCACCTTCTCTGGCTCTTCCTCTACTCTGTCTCTTTCAGTTCTCTTCTCTTTTCTCACTCTCTCTCTCTCTCTTTGTTCTTTCTTTCTTTCTATTGTTGTTGCCTTACCAGATTAGAATCCACCTCTTCTCGGTCAGTTTACTGTTCTCTCTAATCACTACTGGTTCTCAGCTTACCAGTCAAGCCTTGCTCTTATCTTGCCTTTCCGGATCTTCACCGACACTCCCACTACACTACAACACCTTATGTTGCCTACCTAGGGGTTCTAGAACCACTTCACTTGACTACAACACACTTTGTAGCTTACTGGTCACTCTAACCTTACCAGTTAAACCTTTGCTAAACCCTCTCGTCGATTGTACCTCCAACACTCAGTCACTATGATCTTCGATGAAATTTTTGACTGGTTGGCTCTCTGTTGCACTTTCACTCTATATTCTTCAACATCTAGCTTGCAACATCAATCAAATATGATCTGTGGTTTTCATATTTATATGTGAACTTTCCTGCCATGACCGACATGCAAACTTCACATTTCTAAGGTTTCTTCATCGACCATGAGGCATACTAGATCAAATCAGATCTAGTTCTAGAGATTGACCACCTGCAACAGATCACTCAACTCCGCCAATCCTGTTGCGTCCATAACATGTTTTCTATATTTAGCAAACATGACATGTTTATCGATCTATGCTTGTCAACCACAATGAAGTGATCACACAGTTAGCTTTGCCTACTCCGATCAGTGTCTAGACACACTGCATCAATCATGATGCATACAAATCAGATCTTTGTCCTCTGATTTGTCTCAAGCCACATCCTTCTTCTCTCGACTTGTGATTTACAACATTGACAATAATATCGACCAATCACCAACTACCTCACCGATAATGCACAATGTTGGCATTTGTGATGTTGTGATTGTCATTGATGGACACACACTTATATTGAGATCCCCTTTATATGCATGAGCTAGAGCTCAACTGGTATTTGTTCCAACTAGTATGTTGTATTCTAGTCTTTAGACTAATGATTTTGTAGAATGTGTTTCCCGGTCTAAAGTGGCATGACAACCCCAAGCGGTTCGTAGATCTCAACCGGTACAAGGGAGCAAAGCAACACAACACATTCTTACCAGTCTTCATTTTTGCCAAACCGACAACCGGTATTTTGTATGAACCGGTAATACTCTGTGATGAGTTAACAACCAGCACTTTGTGATAAGTTACCAACCCACCGATTGATTTATGGTGCCGACACACTGACAGTGCTTTTTGTGTCGTGTTACTGAGTATGTCTAGATTCATTGAACCTAGGAAATTGTAATGTAATCCTATTGGACCGACATGAAATCAGATTCCTTTAAAAGGACATCATGTCTAGGGTTTTGAGTTGTTTCTATTGTTGAAAGGGTTTATGTTGTGGCTAGGGTTTAAGGTGATTGTGGAGTTGTTGTAAGAGCAATCTTATCTGAGAAGATCGAGTTGTAAACAGAAAGAGATAGAGAAGACTAACATAATGCTAAAGTGCGTTAGCAATGAACTATACTGGATCTAATCAAGCAATCTATGCTATAAGATAGATCAAACACTTGTTGATTACTCACATCTTTGACAAGTCTGTAGCCCTTAACCGGGTAGGCCTCAAAGCCTTTGTAAAATCCTCTAACAAAGTGGTTCACTTTTGTGAATCTGAAATCCTCTAACAAGGTAGTCTTTAATCAGACTTATCTCCTAACAGAGATTGAGATTCCTAACAGGATCTGTTCTGGTGAAGAACATTGTAAGACCTTAACCGGTCTAGTTTCTATTCTGCAGATAGTGACTTGTGAGTTCCATCTCACCGTGGTTTTTCCCAGTTGGGCTTCCATGTCAAATATCTTGTGTTGTGGTTGTATTATTTTTGTGGGTGAATGCTTTATTTGCATTTTGGTTTGCATGTGTGGTAACCGGTCTATCTATTAGACTGTTTTACTGGTTTATCTTCAGATTGTGTAAGTGTTTAAGTACAGAGAATTTTCGCATACTAATTCACCCCCCCCTCTTAGTATTCATCAATTGGTATCAGAGCCTACCTTTCTATAAGTTTAACCACTTGGAAAGAGATATGGGGGAATACACTTTGAGGGAACTTACTCAATGGCTCACTAAGTCTGAGAAAGCCTATGATGATCTTATGGTCAAATACAAGGCATCTCAAGCAAAAAGGAGGGAACATGCAGAAAAGTTGATGGAGCTATCTAAAAGTAGTTCTAAAGATGAAGCTAATATGGAAGCCATGATTGCAGAAGTGAATAAGCTAAATGATTCAAACTCCAATTTGAGAAAGGAGTTGGAAGGACTGACTATTCGGTTTAGTCAAGAGCTTGAGAACCCTAGGAAAGCTGAAGATCGGATAAAGGATAGAGATCATGAGATCTCCAAGTTGAAACAAGAGATTAGTGCACTGACTGCTCACCTTCATGAGAGCGGGATGGAAAAGGAAGACATGCAAGGTGAACTGAACATAGCTATCTTTGAAAATGCAAGTCTAATGGAGACAAATACTGCTATTTCCAAAGAACTCTCTGAGTCAAAGGAAATACTTGCTAAGTTTGGCAAAAGTACTATCAAGCTAGAGCAAAAGATTGAGTCATCTAGACTGGCAAAGAATACCAATGGTCTTGGTTTCTCTAGACACGAGGAAGGAGAATCCTCAGGAACAAATGCTGAAGCATCAAAGAAGCAACCAACACTCAAAGGAAAAGGTAAGAAAAAATTCAAACCTGTTTGCTTTAACTGTCTTTAAGAAGGACACATTGCCAATGTATGTAGGAGCAAAGCCTACAATAATTTTCCATATTTTATGAACAATGTATCTAGATCCAATAAGTTCAATGGTCATTGTTACGCATGCAAAAAGTTTGGGCATAGAGCATCTGAATGCAGGTCAGTCATGAACAATACCAGAAGATATCCTCAGAGGACCCAAGGAGCTGGTCCGGAATCCTTTGTAAACCGAAACCCCAACCGGTTCAATGCCTACAATTATCAGTCAAGCAATAACGGTTATCAACTGGCAACCAGGTGGAGAGAAAATTGTTGGATTTATCATGGACATGGACACACTGTGGCTACATGTAGAAGGAAGAATGGAAATATGAACAATGGACCTTGGAGAGCACCTGGATTGGTTTTCTATCACTACAACAAACTGGGTCAGATTGCAAGATTCTACAGAAGCAGAAAGAGTATATCTGATGATATATCGGTCACTCAGAAAGGAGAAGTTGATGCTGAAAAAGTTCAAGCGGACATGAACAAAACCTGGAGGAAGAAACCAACAATGTTGGAAGAGGAACCGGTTTTTGCACCTAGTGTGGAAATATCGAAACCGGTAAACTAAGCTCCAAAGAGGCTTAGGGGGAGAAAACGGTGAAATGATTGTGAACCCTCGGTTACACTGATAAAAGACCTTAACCGATATGTGATACCTATCGCTCGGCAGAAGACTAGAAATGGTAAAAGAGGCAAATTAGGGTTTTCACCCTAATAGAGGAGCATTAATGGTGGTAGGTAAGAGACATGTATAAAAGCATATTTCAAATCATTTCTCACTATCTGTTTTCAAAGCAAAGAAAATTTTTCAAGTGCAGAGCGAAGAAAAGGTGATTTGAGCCAAGATTTCAAGAAATTGATAAATCTTGAAGGAGATTCAAATTCAGTTTGCAAGCAGTCATGGAGAACTCAAAGCAGTGATTTGGCAACCAATGAAGAGTGAAGTGAAGTAGAATCAGGAAGCCTTAAATTTGCATTGTAAAGGTATTTTTTTTGTGTTCTTGAAAATACTCAACAATGGCTTTTGTATCTCATACCAGTTCTAGTACATCCATTGAGTTGGAAAGTTTTATTCAGAGGAAGTCCAAATATAATGCCTTATCACAAGTTCCGGCTGGAGTCATAGTTGAAGAAGGAATTTTTGATTATATTGATTGCAAAATAGAAGACCTAGGGTCTCTAGCTATTCACACCCAGTTAGCTTTATTTTGCGACAAGGACAAAAAGATCAAACCGGAGTTTAGTATATTAGAGAAGAAGAAACTCCATAATGCAGTATATTTTCTAGAAGATTTTATGGAGGATCACATCAGGATCATTTTGAGCAGAGTCCACGGTGACTAGATTTACCTGGAGAGGATGCATGATATAATGCCTCAGGCAATTCATGCAATCATCAGTTTTTGCAACATAGGGGAAGTGCTAGCCCTAAGAATGGTAAGAAAAACCAAAATGGCCAAGCTCACTAGTTTGACAAGTGACTCACGGGGTATGAAAGTTAATCCTATCAAGGATGATCTGGTGAAATACGCTTGCATGGTGATAGGCTACAGAACGTTTTCAGCCAGCATGATTAATTCTGTATCTGCTGTAGCGGTAAATGCTGCTTACCGAATGATTAAAGAGGATGCATCTTTTGACTTATGCACCAGTATGTAGAGGAAACTCCTGTTGAATCTAAAGGTGATCAAATAGGAAAATGTACTAAGGTTTAAGTTTGGACAACTACTGATAGGGTTGTTCTTCTATTTCCAAGGTTACTTTCCTGGAGTAGGAGATGTCCAGTGGTCTCGTAACCAACCGGTAACCAAGCAGATTAAGGAAAGCATACAATCCATTGGAACCAGTTACCCTGAAGTACTGAACAAATATTTTGATGAGTTCAGAAGAAAGATGAGTCAAAGGGTAAGAATCTCAGATGATATAGTAAATAAATATGAAGATGACATTTGTTTCACCATTCAGGTGGACAAATGCTTAATGGAGGCCTGTTGAGCCTAGAATGGAAAAAGTGGAGCCAATGGGCTATGAAGTTATGTATGATATGTTGGAAGGGTATGCCTCAACCCTTATTGCCTCACCTCTTGATCCAAAGGATAAAAGGACCGGAACCTACTTGGAGAGGATTGCACCTGCTGAAGAACCATCGGTTAAGAAAGGAAAAGAACTGACAACAAAGAAAGCCAAAGCAGTGCCTACAGCATTGACATCGGCTACCACTACAACTCTAAGAGTGACCAAGCTATCACCGACAAAGAAGCAACTGGAGGTAACACTGGAAAAATTCTTTAAAAGAAAAAGGAAGAACACAAATGAACCGGACTTTGAAGAAACCGAGTCTGATGAAAAGCCAAAGAAGGCCAGACAGACAAAGAAAATGAAGAAGAATGAACCGGCAGCATCTGCACCGGTAAATATTGACATCTCCTCATACAAACCTTTGACACATTTTCAAAGGACAGTTAAGAATATTAGGAGAAAATTGCTTCATGATTTAGTAGATTATTATGATGATTTTAGTGATGAGGAAAAGGAAGAAGTATTATAGAAAATCATCATTTATTTGTGTAAAAATGATCGGTCGCCATCAGAGATTAAATCTCAGACACCGGATTCTTTATTTAAAGCATTAGATAATAAATGGCGCATTGCCATTGAAAAGGAACATGAGATTAGGGAGAAAGTCTTTGCACAGTACTTTCTTGACCTCTCAAATTCAAAATTGTTTGATGTGTTGGACCAAAATAAAGGTCTCTTCTTCACAAGGAGAAGAAGACTCTGGTTGCTAGAGGGTAGAATTGATGATGTTGAAAAAGATACTCATCAACATATGGATTATGCTATCAACTCTCACAAAGAAAAAATGGCCAACCTCCAAGCAGAAAAAGGACCGGTTGTATCCAAACCGGATGAAGTTTTTGATGAGGAAGGAAACCTGGTTGAAGAACCAATTGACACTATCGATTTCAATGCCCTAGATGTAGAAGAGATCACTCAGGACATACCTTCTGAGGGAATAGAATAGGGGAAACAAGCCAAACAAGGTGGTGAGCAGGCTAAGGACACACAGGAAGCGGATCAAGAACAGGAAGAGAAGAAGAAGAGGGATGAAGATGAGAAAAGGAGAAAAGAGGAAGAGAAAAGAAAAGAGGAAGAGGAGAAATGAAAAGATGAAGAGGAGAAGAAGCAAGAAGAGGAAAGGAAGAAGAAAGAAGAAGAGGAAAGGAAGAAGAAAGAAAAAGAGGACAAGGAAGAAAAGAGGAAGAAAGAAGAGGAAGAAAAGAAGAAGGAAGAGGAAGAAAAGAGGAAGAAAGAAGAGGAAGACAAGAAGAAGATGGAAGAGGAAGAAAAGAAAAAGAGGGAAGAGAAAGAGAAAGAAGAGAAGGAGAGGAAAGAAGAAGACAAGGAAAAGAAAGAAGAAGAAGACAGGGAACAAGAACAGAAGAAAGAAGCAGAGAAAAGGAAGAAGGTAGAAGCAGACAAGGCAATGAAAGCAATGGAGAGCACTTAGATGGAGACTCCGAAGGAAACTGGGAGTCAAGCCAAACCGGCTAATATCTCTAGTCCTATCGATCTCCAATTTGCAAGTGAGTCAGAGCTTATGCAAAGCATCAAGGTTGCTCAAGAGCACATTGAGCTCATTCGCAGGAAAAAGGAACAGTACACAATTCAGGCAGTTGTAGACACCCTTACCGGTTTAATCCCTAGTACTAATCTTCCTAACACTGAATCATCACTAGCACAACTCAAACTACTATGTATTGTAGTGGATGATCAGGTATAGAGCCTGGAAGAAGCAACTAAGGCTAATGTCAAGAAAGAGCACCAAAAGGCTCTTAACATTGCTCTGGTGAAAAAGATGAATGAGCTTCGGTCTGAACTGCTAAAAGACCAAAAGGACATAAGGAATGCCTTGGATGAGGGAAACTTGCTACTAAGCAAAAGTTGTCAACCTCATCTGTTCTGTGATGATGTGCTAGCCAAGAAGCAAAAGCTTCAAATGGACTTATAGTCCTACTTGGGCACATTTAAGACACCTTATGATTCCTTTGCAACATATGGGCAAACCGTTCACCGGTTCCAGATCCAGTCAGCCAAAATAGAGCAAGAGATCAGTACACGATCTAAAGATTTGTAGGAGCTACAACTGGTTTTACTTCCACATCTGCAAATTCTTCAGAAGTGTTATCTAAACCTAGATGCCTTGACAATTATGCAGGAGCTGAGCACAGTAGATGCCATGGAGGAATAGGTATACCAGATGCAAACAGAAAAAGAAGTGGCCACCTCCTTACTTGAGTCCTAGTCTCTATCCATGAAACAATTTTTGTAGGACTATAAATTGGTTTTTGACAAGTATTATTCATTTTTTTCATAAACTTTTATTTATATCAAATAGAAACAGGGTTGTTCAGCGATACTTTGTCATTGTTGGCAAAGGGGGAGAAGTATCTATTTTTGGTTTGAAAATTTTGATCTTCTGATACAGGGGGAGAAGTACTCTATCTATTTTGAAGCCAAATAGGGAGAAGCATCTATTTTTGAAATTTTGATATATGCTATATGCTTTGATGTCTCAATGATTATGCTCTATATGCAAAATTGCTATACACCATGTTGATTAAGGGATAGTGTATATGCTTAGGGGGAGCAATTTTGTTAATGGCAAGTTTTTGTTGTAAAACACTTAGATGTCAAAATTTTATTTTCCTTAGTGTTGCCATCAATGCCAAAGGGGGCGATTGTTGGCATTTGTGATGTTGTGATTGTCATTGATGGACACACACTAGTATTGAGATCCCCTTTATATGCATGAGCTAGAGCTCAACCGGTATTTGTTCCAACCGGTATGTTGTATTCTAGTCTTTAGACTAATGATTTTGCAGAATGTGTTTCCCGATCTGAAGCGGCATGACGACCCCAAGTGGTTCGTAGATCTCAACCGGTACAAGGGAGAAAAGCGGCACAACACATTCTTACCAGTCTTCATTTTTGCCAAACCGGCAACCGGTATTTTGTATGAACTGGTAATACTCTGTGATGAGTTACCAACCTGCATTTTGTGATAAGTTAACAACCCACCAATTGATTGACGGTGCTGACACACTGACGGTGCTTTTTGTGTCGTGTTACTAAGTATGTCTAGATTCATTGAACCTAGGAAATCGTAATGTAATCCTATTGGACCGACATGAAATTAGATTCCTTTAAAAGGACATCATGTCTAGGGTTTTGAGTTGTTGTTGCTATTGCTGAAAGGGTTTATGTTGTGGCTAGGGTTTAAGGTGATTGTGGAGTTGTTGTAAGAGAAATCTTATCTGAGAAGATCGAGTTGTAAACAGAAAGAGATAGAGAAGACTGAAGTAATGCTGAAGTGCATTAGCATTGAACTATACTGGATCTAATCAAGCAATCTGTGCTATAAGATAGATCAAACACTTGTTGATTACTCACATCTTTGACAAGTCTGTAGCCCTTAACCGGGTAGGCCTCAAAGCCTTTGTAAAATCCTCTAACAAAGTGGTTCACTTTTGTGAATCTGAAATCCTCTAAAAAGGTAGTCTTTAATTGGACTTATCTCCTAACAGAGATTGAGATTCCTAACAAGATGTGTTCTGGTGAAGAACATTGTAAGACCTTAACCGGTCTGGTTTCTATTCTACAGATAGTGACTTGTGAGTTCCATCTCACTGTGGTTTTTCCCAGTTGGGTTTCCATGTCAAATATCTTGTGTTATGGTTGTATTGCTTTTGTGGGTGAATGCTTTATTCGCATTTTGGTTTGCATGTGTGCTAACTGGTCTATCTATTAGACTATTTTACCGGTTTATCTTCAGACTGTGTAAGTGTTTAAGTATAAAGATTTTTGGCATACTAATTCACCCCCCCTCTTAGTATTCATCACATAGTCCATTTGTTTGACACTTGGACTCCAACTGTCATCTTTATTGTCATGCACCTCAACTCAATCACTATGTCGGTTTGGACTATGTCATCGAACACAACACACAACTGGTGTTCATCTACCGGTTCACTAACCCTGTTGGTTATACCTTAACCAATGAACCTTCAAGCCTTCTCTTTTCTTGCTTACCGATTGACATACTTACCGGTAACCACCTTGATGACACCATGTCATCAATATTCAACAGTCTCCATCTATGTGCATCTACATTCCATTTGCACTCTCTTTCTATAGCTGCTCAACCTTTCCTTCTTCTTCATCAGCTCAAACATCTTCTCAACCGGTTTGTCAAAGTGACAAACCCATCACTTATTTACTCTTTTTTCTTTGTCCCCATAGCTCAACTTGCCAACTCAAGCTGATTAGATGCACATCTCTAAATTAACACACTTGAGGCATCCTTATGTTTCACTGGTTCATCCTGTGTGAGCCTTCAATCACCTACCTTCTACTTTTTTGTCTTATCTCAGAGGGTTATGATTCATTTCATGTATGTTGGGAGATAAGCTCATAATTACCACTTATCAGTGGAAGTGGATCCTTATCATCTATTGATCAATGACTGGTGGGAACCATTTGTCATTACATTGTGCTCAGTCTACTTTCGGTGTTACACTAATATGACTTAAATGTTTGAGCAGACACAACTTCAACCAAACACATATGATCTAGTTGAGCACACTCCCTATCAGTCTTCTCTACATCCGGTGACATCATCTGAATCTGGTGGGAGTCCTGCTGATTGACATCCAACTACTTACCGGTTTTGTAGTTCTTCATTAGCTCACCCTTCTTTCTCACTAGTCATATGCTTTTCGGTTGACAACAATGCACTGCCAACATATCACTTACTGGTTGTCATACCATACCGGTCTCCAATACTTATGTCTTTAACATAAGCCAACACTAACTTGTGTACCGGTAACTCCAATGACCACAATGTTGGTTGACATCCTCTTCTTACCGGTGACAAGCTATACTGGTAATCTACAATACTAGTTGACCATAATGTTGGTATCCTCCTCTTCTTGGGAAATATTGCATTTAAATTTGTAATTTTGTTTTCTTAGCAATGTTGGAAATGGGCATTTGAATGTGGTTTTATGACTATAATTTCCTTATGATTGTTTTATGAAATGGTTATTATGTTGTGTTGGTTTGTATTTCTCTTGTAAACCCTAGTTTAGGTCCTCATAGAGTTTGGAGTCCATATGCTATGATCTGCATTTGTATGGTTGTATCTGTGACACATTTTTGTTCATGTATTCACTGGTTGAAGGCATATTATTGGTTTTATGGTTTTTTTGATCGAATGTAAACCCTATTCTATATTTAAGAGGGTCTCTTACAAGTTCTAAGTCAGTTTTAGACCCTGTTTGTGCCTTTGTCCAAATCTAGGTATGTTTAATTATCTTATTTTCCCATTTTGCAAATGTTGTTACCAAGTTACAAAAGTGCTAAAACAAGTGACAAAAGTGCCACTATGGGAGTCAAAAGTACCAGAGTAGAAAAAAAGTGCTAAAACAATGCCAACACATTTTGGGATGTGGTTTTGACCTTCTGAGTGGACTTTTTTTGTTGATTTTGGACTCCAGAGGTCGAGGTTTGTTGTATTGATGATTTTTCGGCATTGATTCATGCTTTTAAGGTATGTTTGGATCCTACTTGGGTTCCAGCAAGTATTTTTACACTTGTTTTTTTAGGTTAAAATGTTTCTCCAAGAAGATGTGTGCATCCCTTGTTGTTGAGGATGAGTATATGCAGATCCAACGAGAGGTTATCTTGTGCCTCGCTGTTGAGGACTATGTGATATTATTTTATTTATAGTATTTACCTATTTTTGTGTTTATATCACTTTTGAGTCTCTTTTTATTATTGCATTATGATGCATTGAGCTTATGGCATGATCTTTTTATATGGATTTGTTTGTATGTTTATAAATTGTCCTTTATGAATCAATTTTGTATCAGATTTGTGATGATTTTATTGGATGCTTTTCATACTAAGTCTCATGTTATTGTAAGATGTATCTTGTCATGTTTTTACCCTATGGTCTTGGTCCATGTTGGGGGAGTGGGCTCTTTCATGTGTTGGCCTAGGTTATGAGCACTAGATCTCTAGAGAGGGGGTCTAGACCTATGGAACCACATGAAGAGTTTATGATTTAATTTGAAAGTGATAAAATTATTAATAATTGATTAGTGAACTGGATATTTAGGGGTTCACCTAATCAAGATAAAGAACATGTTGTTGTATGCTCCAATTGGACAAACCGATTGAGAGGGTTTCAAGTTCCTAGATTGGGAAGATCATTGGAGCGGTATACCTGACCTTCCTTGAGTGACTCCAAGGTGGAGATAGATGCCACATGATTTTAGCATGTGATGACACTATACCCCACATGTGTCCATTATCCATATGCCCTTGTTGTTGATACCCTGTTTCAACTCACTAAAATTAGCAAGCCAAAACAGGGGGGGGCATATAGCTACCCTCAAATTTTCATCACCTTCCTTAGTAAGCATTAGGTGATTTTGTGATCTAACGTGTGTTTTGTAGGGTGCGGTTCCTAACTGTGTACTGCAGATACCACTGGGGGCTTCGTTCGACAGACTTATGGATATATCCTTTTTCAAATAATGTTTACTTTTCTGTACTTTAGCTTGCATATGCACGTAGTGTTCATATGACCGCTAAAGTGGGGGCTAAATGTAGCGTCGTAAATTGTACGCACTTGCTAGGGTGGTACAATTTCACACCTAGTTTAGCACCCGCCTTGGCGCATTTTGCATTTTGCATTGCATTTTCCCTTTAGCACTTAATTAATTAAATTAATTAGGTCTAAGGTTCTATTTTATCATCTCCCATATCATAAAGTTGGGCCCTTTTCATTAAAGTGTGCCCCTTTCATTTTATTCTTCCAATACATCATTTAATCAAAAACCCTAATTAGGTCCTATTTTGAACTTGGGGGCTTGATTTCAGGGGTCAAAACATCTCAAAATTAGCTGTAACTTCGGGATTCTCTCTAAAATCATCATATCCGACGGCCCTGAAAATTTGGTGAAAAGTTGTCGGGACCATGGCGCCCGGAGTGCACATGGTCTCGGACATTTTTCCCGAAATTATAGGAGCACAATCCAATCATAAAATAAAGCTTAACCCCAAGAAATTGGCAAGAGATTCAATCTCTAGGTCGGCCAAAAGTTGAAATTAAGACCTAGGGTTTCATATATAAGAGCTCTCTTTCTTCATTGGAAAGGATCTGGATTTTTGGTTTTCAAGGGCCTTCTATGCAGCGAAAGAGCAGATCTTTGAAGACTTCAAAAACATTCAACATCCACCCATCAAGCATTCATCAATTTCATTCATCCATTTAGGGCTTTGAAGACATTGAAGAGCAATAGGGGATCACCGACTGAAGATTGGCTTATACCCCTCCCTTGGGGTTGGGTATGATTTCATGTTGTTTTCATGTCTTTGCATAAGCCTCATTATATCACTTGTAATCATGCTTTAGATCTCTTTACATTTTGATTTGGAGCATTTACATTATCATTTACAAGCAATTAGGGTTTACTTTCTAGGTTGCTCTAGTTTGCTTACTTGCATTTTAGGATCTTGCACACACACAAGGTCTGCACACACATTACTTTTACAATACAACTTGGCTATTCATGGAGGTGGAAATCACCAAAGCGGGGGTTTGACTAAGGCAAAACCCTATATAGCCGCCCACCACAACTTTTCAGATATAAGTGCAGGTTTCAGAATTCGGACGACGCTGCAAGTTGCAGATCCGGAAGAAGCAGACCGAGACAGAACTTCACACCAAATTGCGGAGCAAAAGACTAGGACAGGGGCGTGGGGTTCCCTGGTCCTGCCAGGATAGGGGCGCTGGGCACCCTGGTCCCTATGACAGGGGTGCTGGGCGCCCTGGTCCCTCTGTCAGACAGCGAGTTTCAGCATTTTTGACAGCTATTCAGGTTGCAAAACAACAATTTTAGGAGCAGTTTTAGGGGCAGAATCTGGACAGTGGTGCCCGCACCCCCGTCCCAAACATTTTCATTCATATTTTAACACTGAGTACACATTTACATTCTTGTCTTGTCCTTGTGTTTACAGCTTTCCATTATTTAAGTTCAATTCTACAAATCTTGTTATTAGTTCATACTTGCACTTTGGGGTTTGGGATTGAACTTGCATCATTTTATCTTTCAAGTACAACAAAGGAATAGAAATCCTAATAGGTATCCCGTGGCTCTCTCTTCCACAAAAAGAAGTATCCAATTGTGTGATACCTCTAGGCTTTTTCGTATTCCACAAATGTGTGATTGAAAGTGAGATTAGGGCATGTTTGCTTAGTGTCACTTTTTCCCCCACACATTTTGGTGAACCCGACGTGAACTCCAATATTCTCTAATTCTGATTTATGTTTTCAAATTTGAGTGTTTATGCTATTTCAAATTCAAATTTGTATATACAAGTTTTAATTTCTTGCAAAATTCAAAAATTTAGAGGAAATTTTTGCTAAAATTCAAAGTTGAACTTGTGGATAGCTTAATTAATTTCAAATCTGATTTAGGATCTCATTTGAATCATAAATTTCATTTTCTAAATCTACATTCTAAGTGCTTGCATTGGTTAAAATTAAACATTTCCTTCTATTTTGCATGTCTTATCATTTGAAAGAGGAAAATTGTTGTCATGATGCATTCATTTGATAGTGGGTTAGCTTCCCTTGTTTCAATTTTTCCTTCTCCTAAAGAACCACCCCCCATCTATAACAACATTTTAGTGCCTAAAAGAGTTGCTACCAATCCCTTTGAGACTCTCCCATGCTCTAAGGATGAAGACTTTAAGAGTGATCTTGACAATTCTCCTAAAATGTGCCCTTCCTATTTAGCTATCCTAGAGGAAGAGAATGATATCATAAACACCTTTCTTAATGTTACTTCATCTTCCCTACATGATGCCTCTCTAAGTGAAGAGGTATTGATGGACATTGACTTATTTTCTCCTAAAGTTGGTCCTTCCAATGGGGGCATGTTAGTGCAACAAGAGGTTATGAACACTTCTTTCAAAGATCTCCTTCCTAAGCATGAATCTTTGGAGAAATATGTTCATGTTCCTCCCAAAAAACACTCCCTTCATGAGGATCCTTTTGTGCAAGAAGATGACATGATCCCTACATTCCCTAGTGATGGCATTTCCTTTTCCAACAAAATTCCCACTAGAGATGATGAATTAATGATAAATGCTTACCCTTCTCCTAAAGTTTGTCTTACCCATAAGCATCCCTTAGAGAAAGAAGATGAAATAATAAGCAATTTCCTTAACTCTCTCTCCCCTAAAGATCATATTGAACATATTTTGAGGAAAGAGGATGAGTTTAACACATCTATTGATGCTCTCCCTCCTAAGGATGAGGAATTAATAAACAATGTTATCTCCTCTCCCGAAATTGACAATACTTCAAACATTCCTTTCAACAACTTCACTATTTGGGATGAACCATTAGAAGAAGGTGTAGATTATTCTCTACCCCATGAGAGAACCCTAGCCAAAGGGGATGAAATCAAGATTGAAAACTCCCTTGATAGTTTCTCACCTTCCTTGAATCTTAATTATTCTCCCTCTAAAAATAAAGCATCTCCCTCTCCTCAACTTGGTTCTACTCATAAGGATACCCTAGTTCAAAGCAAGATGGTTAACATCTCTTTCAAAGATCTCCCTCTCAAAAGTGAGACTTTAGAGAGTAATGTTGATCCTTCTCCTAGAGAGTTTATTCCCCATGTAGATCCTTTGATGATAGAGGATGATATGACCTTTCCTAGTATTACTCTTCCTACTGGAACATCAATGCCTACCCCTTGTCTCTCTCCTAAAATTGATTTAATCCGTGATAAGATTTTAGTGCAAGAGAAGACTATCAACAATTCTTCCAACACTTTTTTTCAATCCTCTAAACCATCCTCAATCAATTTGATACATGTGAATGAAACACCTAACAAACCTCTCTTCACTATCCAAGGTGCTTGTCCTTCTCAAAATTATCAACCTTTAAATAAGCCTATCTTAGTGGTTCAAGGTGGTTATGCTAATGATTCTTTTTGCACTCCTAAGAAACCTATTATTACTGTGCAAGGAGGTTATTCTACTAAGAGCCCTTATGAGTATGCTAAGCAACTGACTAGAGAGAGTTATAATGCGGTTGCTCATACCTATAATACTAGAAATAATAGGTAGCCTAATCCTCCTCCAGTTAGCCCAACTTCACTTCCTCCTTCCCAACCTATTCTTCCTCAAGCTCCTCGTATTTCACAAGTTCTTGGTAAGGAATATGATCTCATAGAACAACTTAAAACTACTCCTGCTAAGATATCCCTTTGGGATTTGATCCAAACTTCTTCTGCTCATCATGGAATGTTACAAGATGCCTTGAAAGATTTGAATGTTCCTCCACCTAATACATCTAGTAATATAGTGTCTCTGGTTAACTCTGTGATGAATCCTAAAGCTCAAATTGTGCTTACTCAAGATGAGTTGCCTACTAACGAAATTCAACATCAATATGATCCCTTGATGATTGTGGTTATCATAAATGACACTGCTATAAGACGAACATTGGTAGATAATGGTTCTGGCCTTAATATGTGTAGCATTAATCTATTACATAATATGAATGTGGATACATCCCTTATTGAGCCTGACTCTCGTCCCATTCAAGGCTTTGATAATGTGGCTAAGTCTTCATTAGGTATTATCACCTTACCCGTCATGGTGGGACCTGTTACTTTGCCTACTCCTATCCATGTTATGTCGGGAAATCTAACATACAACTTGTTATTAGGGAGACCTTGGATTCACAGTATGCAAGCTGTCCCCTCTACATTGCATAGACAAGTTAAATTTATTTATAACAATAAGACATATACCTTGATAGGTGATACTAATTTTCAAGCTTGTTTGCAAACATCTACTTCCAAAGGGAGTTCTTCTAAGCCTTCCTCTTCTAGTGATGACTCGTTAAACAAGATACCTATGGATGAATCACCACCCTCTGATAATCAAAATTCTGTGGATGAGCCTAAAGTTCCTGAAGAAAATTCTTCTCAACTCGAATCTACACATGAGAGGGCTTTTGATCCTGAGAAGGTTCTCGTAGAAGACGATTGGGGATCTCTTGATTTTAATCCCACCTTTGTAGGTGAGTATAGGGTTCCTCCTAGAGAGCTTAAAGTTAAAAAGAAGGAAGAAACTAGAGATCAATCAGTCTTACCTGAACCTATGAGCAATAATTTTGTGGCCGCTTCTCAAACTTCTTCTCCTCACACCTCTAATTCTGAAGAATTTGATTCTTTGTCTTATGAAAAACCACCTTTTCTTTCTGAAATGGCTAATTGTTATGGTCGTGGTTTTCATATTTTGGCTAAGAGTGGCTATAGTGGAAATGGTTGTGGCACAAATGAACAAAGAATTAAAGTTCCTTTAGAACATAACATGCATGAATATTCATTTGGACTTGGATATAATCTTTCTAAGCCCACCAAAGCATCTAAAAGACCATCTCTCAATGTGAATGCTATATTTAGTAGTGATGATGATCTCACTTTAGCTAAATCATCTTCTACTTCTATCAACTCTCATTCCCCTCATAAGGAAATCTTGGCGATGAACAACTCTGTTTATGAATGCCCTCAAATTTCTAAATCCACTTATGAATCTTTATCTCCTATTCATCATAAAGTCCTTTCTTCCAGGGATAAGGCTCTAATAAATTACACTCATCCCTCTTCTAAGATTTCTTGTGACTTTCCTTCTTCAATTTTTATCATTTTATACATGTTTTTGATCTCACTTATAATTGAGCATTTAGCATGTCATATTCAAATACCTCATTCAATCTATCATGTCTTTAAATAACATTAATGGCTGTTATGTTGCTCATCATTATGTGACATTAGTAGCTCATTTACTAGGGGCTCATTGTCATTCATGATGGTACAATTTCAAGTGCAATCATATTTTTGAAGCAACATAATAGCCTAATTTTTCTATGTTATCTCTTGTTCCTATGGGGTAATAGTGTGGAAATGTTTATCGTCTTTTCTTTAGAATCCTCTTTTCCTAGATATGGGAGAAGATGTGTATTCTCTTTCTTATCCTACCCACTTCTTGTGAGGAGCATTTTACATAAACTAATATCTTGCTTGCATGAACTCATGTGAGTATGTAGTACATTTTGTTCATGTCTAAATCTCTCCCTGGAAGATTGTGTAAGTCCTTCTCATTGTCCTTATCCTTGGGAGGCAATGATCTTTCCTTATTTTTATCTAAGGATCCACTTTTTCCTATTTTGTGGATGGTGTGAACTTTATTACTTGATGTTATTCCTTGTATGCATTTGTTGTTGTTTGTTCAAGGATTATTTCTTACAAGAGGTGTAAGTCCTTGACTACAACCTCTTTTGCACTTGGTAAAATACATCCATAATGAATTCACTCTCCAAATTGGGTTAAAAAGAGCGTCATCCTTCATTAAGAATCACTTTCACCTCGAAAAAGAAGGAAGTATTGCATTCTTATTCTCTTCTTTGTCTTATTCTAGAAGATGTTATATCTGTCTAAGACAATTCCTCTCAGGGATAGGTGTCTTTTGTACAAAGATTTCTTCTCCTCTAAGGATCTCCTTTACACATACTACAAGATATCCCTTTTCAACTATCTTATCCTTGCTTAAAGAGTGCAAAACTCTCTTGCTTGGATCTATGACATTGTTGCATTTTTGGGGTATCTTCTTTTGTGATGAAGGTAGGTATCCTTGTTCTACTTTACTTATGACATAAACATTACACTTTTTGAGCAATGGGTCATTCTCGGAACCAAAGCACAGACTCTTAGAGCGAGATGTCTCCATTTTTCTTTTATGCAAGGTGATTATTCTCGGAACCAGAGCACAGACTCTTAGAGTGAGATGTCACGCTTTTGTACTATACATATACAGGTTGTAGCATACTCGGGCATAGACTCCTATGAGGTGCTTCTAACCTCCCTTACACACACATGCATGAGGTTGAGTGGAACTAGCAGCATAAGGCTAGACTTTCTCACTCTCCTCACTTACATGGATCACCTAGACAGACTCTTAGGGCTAGTTTTCCATGTCCTTTTCCCATGGATCACCTAGACAAGATCTAGGGGTGAGAAGTCCATGTTTTCTCTCTCACTATTCTTCTCATGGATCACCAATGTGTGTATTCATGCTTTTTTCCTTTCTTTTCTTCTCTTGGCATTGTGTTTCCATTTACATCCTTCATCTTGTGTTAGAGAACTCTCAAATCCTCACTCTTTGTTGTGTTGGAACTGAGATTTAGTCCTCTTTCTTACCAAATGATTCTCCATTAGTTTTTGATCTCATATCAAATCTTCTTGTGAGCATTTGTCATCAATATTCTTTAACAATTCGAAGTGGTAAACATGATACCCTGTTTCAACTCACTAAAATTAGCAAGCCGAAACAGGGGGGGCATATAGCTACCCTCAAATTTTCATCACCTTCCTTAGTAAGCATTAGGTGATTTTGTGATCTAACGTGTGTTTTGTAGGGTGTGGTTCCTAACTGTGTACTGCAGATACCGCTGGGGGCTTCATTCGACAGACTTATGGATATATCCTTTTTCAAATAATGTTTACTTTTCTGTACTTTAGCTTGCATATGCACGTAGTGTTCATATGACCGCTAAAGTGGGGGCTAAATGTAGCGTCGTAAATTGTACGCACTTGCTAGGGTGGTACAATTTCACACCTAGTTTAGCACCCGCCTTGGCGCATTTTGCATTTTGCATTGCATTTTCCCTTTAGCACTTAATTAATTAAATTAATTAGGTCTAAGGTTCTATTTTATCATCTCCCATATCATAAAGTTGGGCCCTTTTCATTAAAGTGTGCCCCTTTCATTTTATTCTTCCAATACATCATTTAATCAAAAACCCTAATTGGGTCCTATTTTGAACTTGGGGGCTTGATTTTGGGGGTCAAAACATCTCGAAATTAGCAGTAACTTCAGGATTCTCTCTAAAATCATCATATCCGATGGCCCTGAAAATTTGGTGAAAAGTTGTAGGGACCATGGCACCCGGAGTGCACATGGTCCCGGACATTTTTCCCGAAATTTTAGGAGCACAATCCAATCATAAAATAAAGCTTAACCCCAAGAAATTGGCGGGAGATTCAATCTCTAGGTCGGCCAAAAGTTGAAATTAAGACCTAGGGTTTCATATATAAGAGCTCTCTTTCTTCATTGGAAAGGATCCGGATTTTTTGTTTTCAAGGGCCTTCTATGCAGCGAAAGAGAAGATCTTTGAAGACTTCAACAACATTCAACATCCATCCATCAAGCATTCATCAATTTCATTCATCCATTTAGGGTTTTGAAGACATTGAAGAGCAATAGGGGATCACCGACTGAAGATTGGCTAGTACCCCTCCCTTGGGGTTGGGTATGATTTCATGTTGTTTTCATGTCTTTGCATAAGCCTCATTATATCACTTGTATTCATGCTTTAGATCTCTTTACATCTTGATTTGGAGCATTTACATTATCATTTACAAGCAATTAGGGTTTACTTTCTAGGTTGCTCTAGTTTGCTTACTTGCATTTTAGGATCTTGCACACACACAAGGTCTGCACACACATTACTTTTACAATACAACTTGGCTATTCGTGGAGGTGGAAATCACCAAAGCGGGGGTTTGACTAAGGCAAAACCCTATATAGCCACCCACCACACCTTTTCAGATATAAGTGCAGGTTTCGGAATTCGGACGACGCCGCAAGTTGCAGATCCGGAAGAAGCAGACCGAGACAGAACGTCACACCAAATTGTGGAGCAAAAGACCAGGACAGGGGCGTGGGGTTCCTTGGTCCTACCAAGATAGGGGCGCTGGGCGCCCTGGTCCCTCTGTCAGACAACGAGTTTCAGCATTTTTGACAGCTTTTCAGGTTGCAAAACAGCAGTTTTAGGAGCAGTTTCAGGGGCAGAATCAGGACAATGGCGCCCGCGCCCCCGTCCCGAACATTTTCATTCATATTTTAACACCAGGTATGCATTTACATTCTTGTCTTGTCCTTGTGTTTACAGCTTTCCATTATTTAAGTTCAATTCTACAAATCTTGTTATTAGTTCATACTTGTACTTTGGGGTTTGGGATTGAACTTGCATCATTTTATCTTTCAATTACAACAAAGGAATAGAAATCCTAATAGGTAGCCCATGGCTCTCTCTTCCACAAAAAGAAGTAGCCAATTGTGTGATACCTCTAGGCTCTTTCGTATTCCACAAATGTGTGATTGAAAGTGAGATTAGGGCATGTTTGCTTAGTGTCACTTTTTCCCCCACACAGTATGATATAGCATAGACCATGGTGTGGAATTAAAGAACATGTATGGAATGCACCTACATAAGGAAATATTTGTCTAAGGATGCCTTTCTCTTTTCATTATTCTTATATGTTAATGTAAGGAAGTTAATTGGCAAAGTATGGATACCAATGGAACTAGCGGGTGATTATATATGTGGGTGATTTTTCATTTAAGTAAAGAATATTTGAATGCGGAATTGAGAATTATAGCCTCATTTGTAATGTTAGGAGATCTCATGGAAGGTTGAGTGGCATATCTTAGAATATAATATGAATACTACAATAAATGAGATATGCCTAGGAATTTGAAATTGTTCATGCATAATTCTAGTGTGTACACATTGGTTGTTGATAGTGTTCTCTCTTGCTTTCCTTTTTCATTTAGGTAAAAGTATCATAGCACTTACAAGTTTATTGATAATGAGTAGGAGTTTTGGATATTCATTGTTCAAATTTGGTATTGCATATATATTAAAGGAAAATTTTGGATAACAAAATTGTTTGTAGATTGAGACTTGTGCATTGTATTCTTGATTATTTTAAGGAAGAGTTGATTAGTTAGATTTCCTTTTTGCATAAATAATGTAGGAAGTTATTATAGACTAATAAGTTAGAAGACAATGCCATCATATGTGTGTAGAATGAAGTAAAAACTTGGTCCATTTCATGCACATAGAAAATTAAAAATTATACCATTATGTCTTTATTTGGTTTGCAAAGATAAAAGTTTGAGTTTTGAGTAAAATTTGTGTGGTTAAATGGATTGATTAAGACAAGGTGTTGTCTCCTTATCCTATTCATAGAAATTGTTTATTCCATGTATTCTAGTTGGATGTATTGATGGTATAATGTATGAAGTGTATTGTGTTATTAGATGACTATTTTTCTTGATTGCTAGGAATGCTTAGTTGCAAAGGATTATTATTAAGTGATGACAAGAAATGAGGTTGGATATATGTATGTAGTTGAAATTGTATGTGCCTTTGAATGAAAACTAAATGGTGGCAAATAAGGCTATGATATCTAGTTTTATACTTAATGTAGATAATTGACTGGTTAATGACTTGTAGGGAAATGATCTTAGATGGTTGTAGAAATATGATAATAAATTTTACTTAGTAATGAGATTTAATTGTTTTAAGTAATTAGTTAGAGTAAAACTATGAATGAACAAATGTTTAGCAACATCATGTTGAACATTCCAATCATCTTCTTACTATTTACTGAGCACTAAAATGGTGTATGCATGTTAAAGTGTGTCATCAAGTGACTGATTGAAGTTCTAACATTTGTTAATATTATAACTTAGTAACTGTGATTATTTATAGATAGGATATCTTGAACAATAAGCATGTATGAGTGTATTGCTTGTATGAGATACTTTATCTCCTTTGTGCATATGTTATTACTCATGAAAAACACTTGTCTATATTATTGCATTAGAAGGGTAAGGAATGTGGACATATAAATAAAATTATGATTTTAAATGTTGGTGCGCACTCTCTAACACATTCAATGCATTGTACCCTTGGGTGTTGTGTAGCAGTTACTCCCTTTTGGTGTGACTGATATTGGTCACCTCGTGATGTAGAATTGGATAAGTTGGTTATATTGTCTTGAATTACTTTGCATTTTTATGAATTATCCTTGGAACTAATTTGATTTTGAATCTCTTGTTTTAGGGTTGTCCACTAATTTCATCTTTCATTTGTTTTTTTCTTGTGGTGGCACTTGTCACACTTTATTTCTTGATCGATTTCACCAACAAATTTTCTTTATTTTCATGATTTAATAATTGGATTTGAGGATATTTCCTTTTGACTTCTTTTTGTTGTCCATAGTGGTCATTCTGTATGTTGAGTGTTGTGGGCCCTCATCCCGTGTCAGTGTTGTCTCTATCATGTTCACTTATAATCTCTAATATTGTGTGCAAGGGAGGACACCATAGAGAAGTGTGCTAGCTTTAATGAATAATTAGGTAAAGCTAGTATTAGTTGAGTAAATGAAAAACATGTTAAGGGGATGATATATATTGATGAATTGTTAGATTTTATGAAAGTTAGTTAGAATTGCATTCAAATTGATAAATTTGTAAGTAGATAGAAGCAAGGGAAATTGTTGATTTCACATCTTCATTGAGTGTTTGTGTATATATATATAGATCATGAAAAGTGAATGATTTAGAACTCTTTGAATAATTGATTGATTGATAGATGCATAAGTTCTTGCTTTGGAGTAGCATAGCGGAAGTGTGGTAGGAATTGAAAAGTTGAGTATTACAAATGTTGCTTTCCTTTGAGGTTATAGAATGTAGATTTCTAGTATATATGAGATTCTTTTGATTTTATTTGGTCTTGAAGGAAGTTTATTCAAAATTTATTCATAAAAGTGTGTTGCATATGGGTTCTTAGGGATGTGCTTATGTGTATAAAATTTCATTAAATGTATATTTGCCTTCTTAATTGCATTCAACTAGATGATTAAAAAGTGTTGGCATGACTTGAATTATGTTAGTTGTTGAGATTTCTGCTTATAGATGATAACTCGAATACAATAATTATAGTTTTAATCTTTCAAAACGTGATTAAATATAGCCCTCTTGAAGATATTTCAACGATATATTATTCTTAGGGTTACCAGTAAGAGATTTGTGACTTGTTTAAGCTTGTGTGAAGTATATTTACTTGGATAATTGAAGCATAGAAAGGAAACTTTTGTAGTCATTATCTTACTTGAGCTAGTAAATGTTTTGGATTAAGAAATCTTGTGTTGATGTGTGTATGTTTTCAACTCAACCCTTGGAGACTTCCAGGAGTAAGTCAAGCCCAAGGGGGGGAGGATGTAGTGTCCCTCCTAGAATTGCATTGTGATTAACACTTTGATAGACATATAGACATATGGTGGATACTTAGATAGTTTTCATGAATCTAATTGCTATCTTAGATGATATCATTGATGCTAGTACTCTATGTGGATTTATGTTATTTGATGTGACTCATCATGTTTAGAGATTCGCATGATTGAGGATGCTAGGAATACTATATGATATATGAAATTTTATGGTTCTTGTGGATGTTAGTACGTAGAACCACTTTGATGGATTTACATGATTCATGAAATCATATGCGATCATTTCTCATGTGGGATTACATGACTTATGATGATATGTTGGTACTAACACTATTTCATGTTTATGACTCTATGCGATGTTTGATGATTTATTGTGTGATTGTCTATGAGTAGAGATGGTGTCACATCACTCATTGCGGGCATGATATGCCATCGCCATTCTCTATCACTTGCCTATTTACTATGATGAATGTGTTTTGTACATGTTGTGTTTAGTGTTTGATGTAGGTTGCAAGTACTAGACATCGACTCCACCTGGCTTCACAGGTCTAAGCATGTCTCTATCTGAATGGAAATTTATCAGAGATAACATAGTTTTCCTCACACTCTCTAGGTCTAAGTTGTGTACCTTGTAAATTATTCCACGACATAAGTTAAGGTTAGAGTCTTGAGTTGTGTTCTTTTCCCTTCGGCGTAAGATGTTTTGAGTCTATATTTATCCCTAGTTTGTGATGTATGATTATTTAATTATTTAATTATTTGATATTTATTTTAGATTGATTAGTGTTTAATTGATGATTTAATTTATTATTTGATTTAATGTTTAATTGAGGTTTACTTTCTTTTATTTTAATTGAGTTTCTATTTAATGTTGATTAAAAGAATTTAATATTTATCTTACTTGTTTTTATTATTATTATTTTTATGGTGTATTTTGATTCCTTATTATTATAATTTATTTACGATTAATTATTTCATAATTGCTATTTAATGAATTGATATTATTTTAACTATGCATTGGTATTTTATGATTGAATAAAATATTATTATTCATAGGTAATTATTTAAATTATGTCTAATAAGTAAATGCAAAGCCTTGACTTTGAGCTATTACTCGACAAAGCATTTGGCTACTTGTGTGAGTTGGCCCACTTTAACAACTGTATACATGAGCATAGAATAGTTCTATGTAAATATGGTTTCAAAAAACCTAATTACGTTTGACACCACTGATCATGTGTCAACTAGAGGTGAAGTGCATAAGGTTATGAAGGCTTGAAAGAAAATACTCCTTCTAGCCTGCGTAGAACCCTAGCAGTAAATGCAGTATCACTAGCCCCATTATCGGAGTCGTGGTCATCAAAGTTGATGAATATTTGAAGATATGAACTACCATTAGCCGTACACACAGTTGTTGAAGCTGAAGCAGTTAAGGTGATAATGTTAAGGTCATTAGTTGGAGGTTTGGTGTCAATTTTTAATTATTTTGAAGGAGCCGAAGCTGACTGGTCTGCCCTCCTTGTAATACCACGATTTCATCATTGAATGCTTTTTAATTGATCTATTTCGCCCTAGGTGAAGACGTTGTCATTTGGTTTGGAGATCAGCATTTGGGAGGAGGTTTTTAGACTGTTAGTAGCAGATAACTTTGTCATACTCAGACTTGTTTGTGACAGCAGCAAAGGACGACACTTGCCAATCATCTTGAGGTTCATTGTTAGTAAACGTTTGCTTGCATTGTCATCACTATAGCTGGGGTAACATCAAATCAGCATAATACAGTGATCAGACATGGTTGATAGAGGACATTTGGGTTCATGGGCGGATGTGGGCTGGGAAGACCCGCCTCATGTTCCGTAGTGGGTCTACACAAAAGGTAGATGGAAGGACATGGCGATATAGGTAAACCAGAGTGGAAATAACAAGGTTTTTTAGCTAGCTTCAAAATAATTTCAAGGCTTCTTTGGGAACAGACACAGTGTGGCATGGAGGCAGAATAACAGTGGAAGGAGATTCACTCAAGGGCATTTTAATAATGGTGCGAATCATGGGAATTCTGAGAAGCGATTCAAGGGCTTTTCGAGGAAATGGTCTTTGGATCTGGGCAATCAACGAACATTTGCTAGAGTTGTTGGCTTGGAAAATAAGGAGACTGCGGTTAGGGTTTCTATTTCTTCACAGCAGGTGGGAAATAAGGTAAATGTGAACCTCAAGGAAGCTATTCCAGAAAAGGTAAGTAAGATACCTTCTGATCCTATTCTGCCCGAGGTTTCTTCATCGCAGGTTTGGACTCCTATCCCTTGTATCGATCTTTTAGGTTCCTATGTCGATAAGAAAGCGAATTGTTTGCATACGAATGCTATTTCTGGGGAAATTTGGGGTGATCAAATTAGTTTATTAAAGCTTTATCATAAATTGCAAAAAAGATGGGGGGATATGCATTATTTTCAATTATTGTCTATGAATGCTTTTATTATTGTCTTTGATTCTCCTTCTTTCAGAGATGAGGTATTAAGAACTTCACATCATTGGTTTGGAAAACATTTAATTTCAATTGCGGCTTGGAAACCTTTTTTTGTTCCTTCTTGGTCTAGTTCGAAACTTATTCCTTTCTGGTTTGGTTTACCTAAAATTCCTTTTGAATTTATGGATCTAGATGTTCTTGAGAAAATTGGAAATACTATTGGAACTTTTTTAACATCTAAAATGGACTTTGTAGAGGGGTAGGTTCTGGTAAAAATTTGTGTTCTTCTTAACCCTAACAATGTTTGCCCCCGTACTTGTAATATCAAGTCTCATGATGGTATTTGGCACCAGTTAATTGAGAAATTAGATACAGAGCTTCTTAAGTCTCCTTTACTTTTGGATGCTCCTTTACTTATGGATTTTAAGAAAAACCAGCAGGTTGTTGACTCTATCCCTAAATCCCTTAATAAAGATAGTTTGTCGGTGGGACCTTTGATTGAAGAATGTGGAAATGTCTCTTCGTATAAATTGGTAGAAACAGGTCACATTAATCTTGAAAATAATCCATTGTGTCATAGTTCTGGGAAACCAAATGATCAAACTTCGGGTTGAATCTCACTCCCTTCTTTACTGAAGACATTTTCTAATAACGATGGTATAGTGGATGGAAATCCCCCGATGAATGGAGTAGATCACCCATTGATGATAGATTTCCCTAAGATGCCAAATAATCACACAAAGGGTAAGGATGACAATTTGTCTTCATGCAATCAAAAGGAGGTTTTGGATTCTTCAAAGAATTTGAATTTAGATAAAAATGCAGTGGTTGATATGGAAACTATTAAATAGGTACCTGCCATAGGTTTTCCTAATGATGATTCTTTAGTTCAGGAAATTAAGAATTTGGTGTCTAATAATTCCCCTCTGAATGTTGAAATTAATATGGCTAATGAATCTTCCTTAGGGAATAGTAATCCGTCAGAGGTTGTCCCTATTATTATGCCAAATGAGAATCTGGTTCAGCAAGTACATGATATTTTTAACAATCATGCACATCAAATGGATAAGGGTATTACTAATAGAGTTGTTTGTTCAATTGAGAATGATTTGGGGGGTATAAACTCGACCCTTCCAATTTCTACATCTGCTAATCCTTTTGTGGTTTTGGCTACAACAGAGTTGGGTTTTGAAGATAATCCATTTATCCTGGCTTCTCCAAAGTCATGCAAGAGTTTACCAATTGAAAAATCAACTCTGGTTTTTTCACCATCGATGATTTCTCCTAGGAGAGGTAGGCCTCCAAATAATCTTAAGACTCAAATGGAAATTGATGCTTGAATTCAAAAGACTTTGTCCCTTTCTCCTGGTGGTGGCAAGGGAGGCATTCGGTCTCTCTTGGTAGGCCTAAGAAAACATGCCTAACTCTTGTAAGTGTAAAAAGAAAGAGGAGTAAAAGATTCGTGACTAGTCCACCTATGACAAGATCAAGGGCTGTGAAATGTAATTTGCAAGGTTGCTTTGGGGAAAGCAAAAATTCTCTAATTAATGGGGAGAGGGGAGTTTTGGCCTCCCCTCGAGGACAATGAGAATTATTTCTTGGAATGTTGGGCGCTTAAATTTCCCTAACAAGAGACGCTTAATTAAGTCCCAAATGGACTTAATTAAGTGTGATATTTTTATGTTGCAAGAAACAAAGTTGTCAAAGGAGTCTGCTGATTTGGTTTTTTCATCTTGGAGAAGGTGGAATTTTCTTTCTTCTCCAGCTTGTGGTGCTTCAGGAGGTTTGGCACTGATTTGGAATAATTATAATATTGAGGTACAGTTAGTGGCATCTACTACAAATTGGATGTTGGCTTTAGTTATAAGCAAGATTTCGAAGGTTAAATTCTAGCTTTTTAATATTTATGCTTCGTCAAGAATTCAAGGGAAGAGTAAGTTATGGGGCGAATTAAAGAGGATTTCTTCTCCCTTAAAACATGGTTCCTTTATTATCTTCGGGGGTGATTTTAATGCTATCACTGATTTAGATGAGAAAAGAGGAGGTGTTTTCCCTAATAAAAGGATTATGGATGACTTTGGGGATTTCATTTCTAATATGAGCCTTTTTTATTGTAAGTCTCAAAATGGGATTTTCACATAGACAAACATGAGAAGGGATTTTTCTCGGATTGCTGAGAGATTAGATCGGTTTTTGTTATTTGAGTTGGATTGATTTAGATTTTGAATTCTTTTCCTCTATTCTACCGGTCTCAAGTTCTGATCATTTTCCAATTTCCCTTTTAGTTATTGAGGATAGGGCTTCTTTTAAATCTCCATTTAAATTTGAGCCCATGTGGCTTAGGGATTCTTCCTTTTCGCCTCTACTTATGAAATGGTGGAATTTTGCTCCTTTTTGTTCCGGGTCTCGCATGTTTCAGATTGCTAAGAAGTTAAGTTATTTGAAATTGAATATTAGGGAATGGAATATCTCGCATTTTAAGAACATTTTTCAGGAGAAACAAAGGATTCAAGATACGATTGAGTGTTTAATACTCATGTGCTTCAACATGGTATGGAGCCACAAGTTTTTGATGAATTGAAGTCACTAAAATTATAGCTTGAGGAGGTGTTAGCTAGAGAGGAAATTTATTGGAGACAGAAATCTAGAGAGTTATGGCTTTTAGATGGTGACAGGAACACAAAATTTTTTCATTCTTCAACTAAGATTAAAAGATGTAAGAATAAGATATCTTGTATTCAATGTCAAAATGGGAATTTATTGATAGAGCCAAAGGACATTGCTTCAGAGGCAGTTAGGTTTTTTAAGTCATTATTATCTTTTGAAAATGGAAATCTCAGCAATGATATTATATCTATTATTCCTCCTTTAGTATCTTTGGAAGACAATAAGATGTTGATGTCTCCCTTTTCCTTAGAAGAAGCTAAGAGTGTTGTCTTTGCCATGAATCCAGATAAAGCCTCGGGACCATATGGTTTTACTCCTTTATTTTTTCAAAAATGTTGGGATTTTGTGGGAAATGATGTTTTATTGGCTCTCGGGGAATCTAGGAGAAATAGGTCCATTTTAAAAGGACTTAATACTACAATGATTGCAATTATTCCTAAAAAAGAGGATACTAGGACTTTTTCTGACTTCCACCCCATTGCTTTATGTAACACTTTGTATAAGATATTTATGAAGGCAATTTCCCTTAGGTTTGCAAAAATTCTACCTAGGATCATTTCATTGGAGCTAGGTGGTTGTGTTCTCGAAAGGGAGATGACAGAGGGTGCAATTGTAGCACATGAGGTGTTGCATTCTATATCCACCCAAAGAACCTTGGCCATGATACTTAAACTAGACATGATGAAGGCTTATGATAGAGTAGAGTGGGAAGATTTATGTGTTGCTCTTGAGAAGTTAGGATTTTCCAAGGCCTGGGTCAAATGGATTCATGCATGTATTTCTTCTGCAAGATTCTCAGTTTTAATTAATGGTTCTCCTTGTGGTTTTTTCACTTCCTCTAGGGGTTTCAGATAGGGAGATCCCCTTTCTCCCTTTTTGTTTATTCTCCTAGCTGAAACCTTTAGTTGGGCTATTAGGGCTGCTAAAGTTGGGGGGCTTTGGAAAGGTATAAGGATTTAGAATAATCCCCAAAGTATTTCTCATTGTCTCTTTATAGATGATACTATATTATTTGGACATACTTCATTAGTTGAGGCAAAAATGATTAAAGGAATAATACAAAATTATGCATCATTTTCTGGTCAGAAAGTGAATGGTGATAAATCAAAGATTTTTTTCCTTAATACATCACAATTGGTTCAGCATAGATTGCAATCCTTTTGGGGATTTGAGACTAGAAATCTTCCATGTACTTACCTTGGGATTCCTTTCTTTGTTAAATAGGATAAGATTGGTTTTTGGGATAAGATTATTTCAGTCATTTCTAAAAGAATTCTCTCATGGAATCATAGATGGTTAACTTTGGCGGGTAAAATTGTTCTCATCAAGTCTGTTTTGAATGTTGTTCCCATATATCTCATGTTTGTTTTGAAGTCTCCAAAAGTAGCCATTGTTAGTTTACAGGATAATCTTAGAGATTTTCTGTGGAACAATAATAAAGATGGTAAGAAGAAACTCCCTTTAGTTGCATGGGATAAGGTATGTTTGCCTAAGGAACTTGGGGGAACAAGAATTCAAAGTCTAGAGAATCAGAATTTAGCCTTAGGTGCTAAGTTGGTTTGGAAATTATATGACAAGCCTAGCTCCTTATGGGCACAAATTATGTTTGCCAAATATTTAAATAATGGACTGAGAGAGTACATTTTTAATGTCTCAAATTTGCCTTCGGGTTCTGCTATTTGGAATTTCCTTTGTAAATGTAGATCAGTTATTTTGCCTCATCTCTCATGGATTGTTCATAATGGTAGAAAGGTCAAATTCTAGGATGAAGTATGGATTGGACACACACCTTTGGTGAATATTAGGGATGGTCTCCTCTGATCACTATTCTTTCCTCCCTTTGGGGTGTTTTTGTAGCAAATTATTTTGAAATTGTGACTAATGGACCCCTTAAGCTAGCTAGATGGAAGTCAATTGATTTCTTAGATGTTGATCAAAGCAAGAAATTAGATTTTGCAAATATTTTGGGGGATAAAATTGTATTTCTTTCTAATTCTGAGGATGAACTTATTTGGACAAAGAATATTTCTGGTAAGTACACTAGTAAAGATGGTTACAACTCTCTTACGGTTGCTAAAGATTTATCTTCTTGGCCTTATAACCTGTTTTGGCATTCGGTTTGTCTTCCCAAAGCTAGAGCCTTTGCTTGGTTGGCAGTTCAGGACAGAGTCCTTACGGGTATGAGACTAGACAAGCTTGGTATTACTGTTGTTTTCCCTTATGTCCTTTGTAACAAAAATCTGGAATCTTCTTCACACTTGTTCCTACATTGTGATTATGCTTATGAATGTTGGCAATGGTTGCTTGAGAAGTTAAATATATCATTTGTTATTGGTAAGGATCTCATTTTCCATTTTAGATCTTGGCCCTTTATGTTTGCCTCAGCTTTTTATGCATGCATTTGAATCATATCTCCATCTATTGTGATTTGGAATGTTAGGCTAGAGAGAAACAACAGGATATTTAAAAAAACAAGGTCTCTTGTGTCTGAGGTTCTATTAAAAATTGAGTCTTCAATCTCTGAGGTTGCTTTCTCATTTATTTATAAGAATTTGGAAAATCTTACTTCTTTTTCGCACTGGGATAGTAGAGTTACTAGAGTTTGGAAGCTACTATCAATTTTACCCTCTCATGGTTCAATTTTAAAAAAGAATGATGCAATAGGTAAGAGATGCTCTGCTAGATGGAAACCTCCTCTGTAGGGGCACTTCAAACTGAATTTTTATGGGGCCTCTCATGGTAACCCTGGGTCGGCTGGGGTAGGCATGGTAATTTATGATCACAATGCAAATTTTATTCGAGCTAAGTGTCATGCTATTGGTTTTAAAACTAACAATTATGCGGAATTTCATGCTTTGTGTTTTGGATTGGATATGGTAGTCTCTTTGGGAATTAAGGACTTAATAATTGAAGGTGATTCTATGGTGATTATTCAATGTGTTATGAAAAATAAATTGAATTCTTGGAATTTGTAGTATATACTTGATCCTATTTTACAAAAATTAGAATTGTTTGAATCTTTCTTGGTATCCCATTGTTACAGAGAAGTTAATAATTGCAGATTATTTGGCAAATTTAGCCATTAATAGCAATGCTAATCAGCGAGACGTGGGTTTTGAGGAAATTCCTTCTAGGGTATGAGAAGGTTTGCAGCAATAGTCATATGATTTTCTTGAGTAATGTCGATGTAAAATTTTATGATGATAATTATTCACGCTTTCCCCTTTCATTTCAAGTATTCATGTTCGCTGTCTGGAAAAGAGTTTGAGGTCATGGTATTTGATATAATAGTGTTTTTCCAAAGGTTTTTTGATACTTTGTTTTTTGGCAGGAAGGTTTCTGGCTCATGGGATTTGGCACAGGGCTTTGGAAAATTTTGTCTTCTTCCATTGATAGCAGCTATGGAGTCTACATTTGAAAATTATCTGATGGGTATTTTTGGCAAATTGTCATATGGGCTCTATGCAAAACTAATATTATATGTGTTGTGATCGTATTTTGTATGTGGTTTTGGATGAGGTGTATAAATTGATCTATTAGATACTATAGGTTTATTTTATGAGATGTGACTGGAGGTTTTCTTCCCAGGGTTCTTTCCTCTGGTATGCTCTTTGAATCCTATGTAAAAATAAAAAATATTAATAAAAAAGTTTAGTGGAATAATCCACTTTTATTGAAAAAAAAAATTATTTAAATTATGTGGCGTATTGATATATTGTTATTTGTAAATAATAAATTACCTATGGGGTGAATAAATTATTAGTTAATAATCTATGTTCCTACTCCTTTGGTTAATTAATATAATCTACCTACCCTTTTATTCTATTGGTTGGATGGGGAACGTAGGTAAATAAAATACATTGAATAAATACCTTGCTTAAACTATGTGAAGGTAGGTATAATATATGACATAATGGAATATTTTGATTGGTCGATTTTTAATACAATTTTGGGTTTGATTTTTGGGTATTTTTATGGTTTCCTATGCATTCATAGGAGGTTGGCGTCTGGGAGAATTCACAGATTGCTCAAGGATTTGGCATTGGATTTGGATTGTGATTGAAGATTGCTAGTTTTTTTGGATATTCTTCATCGATTTTTCCTTTCCTTTCTTTGTTTCCAGGTTGGATCCGAATACTTTATTCGTTTGATCTTCAAGAAAGATTGTTTGAAAATGCTTGTCAAAGATTTGTTTGGGAAAAATTGGGAAGATTTTTTAGTATTTGATCATTCATTTGACCGAAGGAAATGATTTGGGTAAGATTGCATTTAAATTTGTAATTTTGTTGTCTTAGTAATGCTAGAAATGGTTGTTTGAATGTAGTTTTATGGCTATAATGTCCTTGTGATTGTTTTATGCAATGGTTATTGTGTTGTGTTGGTTTGAATTGTTGTTGTAAACCCTATTTTAGGTCTTCATAGAGTTTGGATTCCATATGTTATGATCTACATTTGTATGGTTGTCTTTGCGACACATTTTGGTTCATGTATTCACTGATTGAAGGCATATTATCGGTTTTATGGTTTTTTTGAGATACAGTAAACCCTATTCTATGTTTGAGAGGGTCTCTTACATATTATAAGTCAGTTTTAGACCCTGTTTGTGCCTTTGCCCAAATCTAGGTATGTTTAATTGCATTCTTTTCCCATTTTGTAAATGTTGTTTTTGATTAAGGAAAAAAAAATGTTGTTACTAAGTTACAAAAGTGCTAAAAAAAGTGACAAAAGTGCCACTATGGAAGTAAAAAGCTCTAGAGTAGAACAAGAGCACTAAAACAATGTGAACACATTTTTGGATGGGGGTTTGACCTTCTGGGTTGACTTTTTTAGTTGATTTTGGACTCTAGAGGCTAGGGTTTGTTGTATTGATGATTTTTAGACATTGATCCATTATTTTTAGGTGTTTTTGAATCCTATTTGGGCTCCAACAAATATTTTTGCACTTGTTACTTGAGGTTTGAAATGTTGCTCCTACAAGATGTGTGCATCCCTTGTTGTTGAGGATGAGTATATGCAGCTCGAGTTAGAGGTTATGTTGTGCCTCACTGTTAAGGACTATGTGGTATCATTGGATTCATATTATTTCCCTATTTATGTGTTTATATCACTTTTGAGGCTCTTTTTATTGATGTATTATGATTCATTGAGCTTATGGCATGATCTTTTTATATAGCTTTGTTTGTATGTGTATAAATTGTCCTTTACAAATCAGTTTTGTATCAGATTTGTGATGATTTTATTGGATGCCTTTCATGCTAAGTCTCATGTTGTTTTAAGATGTATCTTGTCATGTTTTTACCCTATGGTCTTGGTCCATGTTGGGAGAGTGGGATCTTGCATGTGTTGGCCTAGGTTATGAGGAGTGGAACTCTAGGAAGGGGGTCTAGACCTATGGAACCACATGAAGTGTTTATGGTTTAATTTGCAAGTGATAAAATTATTAATAATTGATTAGTGGGTTGAGTATTCAGGGATTCACCTAATCAAGATAAAAAACATGTTGGTGTATTCCCCAACTGGATGAACCAAGGGAGATGGTTTTGGGATCCTAGATTGGGAAGACCAATGGAGCGGTATACCGGACCTCCCTTGAGTGACTCCAAGGTGGAGAAGGATGCCACATAAGTTTAGCATGTGATGAAACTCTAGCCCACTTGTGTCCATTATCCATATTCCCTTGTTGTTGATTGTGCCTCTGGAGATTGATTGCTTTTATTTATCCATGTTGTTGGCAATATGGCATTATAACAGACAATGAAAGATTATTGGCATTTCATAAGGATATTGAGAAGGTTGTTGATGATTATGGATATAACTGATTAAGGATGTTTTACTGTCTTGATATTATTATTTTGTCATTGATGTCAAGTAATTGATTTTCTAATTCAGTATGATGTTGCCATATCTTGAGAAGTATGATTTGAAGATTATAAAGATGTTGGTAAAAGACACAGAAAAGAATATGATGAATAAGGGGATGAATAAGGTATTCAATGGGCAACTATTACCGAGTTAGACAATGATGAGATCATGATGTTTAGATTGTTTCAACATCATACATATGTTGCAAATTGTAAAGGTTAATACTATACTATGTTATCAAGCAAAGAACCTAGTCGGTAAACCCTAAGGAACCTAGTCGGTAAACCCTAAGGTTATCGCTATCGGTTAATAAAGGTGGAATTTCTATCGAGTGAAGTTTAGTATTCACCGAGTTGTTACTGAGTTGTAACCGAGCTATAATAGAATGCATTAAATGTTTGCATGAGTTATTTAATGAAGGAAGTCGATGAGCTGGAACTAATTAAATGATTGGTGAGCTGTGCATGAAGTTTGTTAATGAATCTAAGGCAAAGGAGAGTTGGCATGAAGATCTACAGCATAGATTGAACCACAATACCCTGGCACAAGTTCCAAGAAATATATGCAAGTTCCTAGGAGGGGTAAAACATTTTCAGATCGAAAGATGCATTGAACCTAGACAAGATCTAAGATCTGATGGCTACGATTGATCATGGGAAATGTGATCAAGAAGATTATGTGGTTACCTAATTGTTTATAAATAGGAAACTATTGATAAACAATGTATGCAGGCAAGTGTATGCACGGGGATGCTAAATAGTGATTACCGAGCATAGAAGCTTGAAGACCTGTTTGAATAACAGAGTATAGAAGCCCAGCAGATAGACAAGATTAGTTCTATGTCTAGATTGTATTAAACAAATAGGAATCTGCTTTAGCATTTTAGATGTGAAGTTGCAAATAGATTTTATTACTGTTATTTTGTGAAAGTGACATAAAATCTCTTAACCGAGTGGACTTAATAGTCTTATTTGTAAAACCCTCTAGCAAGGTGACATTCTGATTGAGTGTTTGAAATCCTTTAACAAGGTCACTTCTAACAAGGTTAAGATCCTAATATGTCTGAGGGAAATCCCTTAACCGGGTCACATCTAGCAATGTGTTTGTAATCTTTAACATGATTTTCTTTTAACCGAGCATACTCTAGAAGAGTATATTTCTTAGTGGGTCCGAAATCCCACAGTGGTTTTTCCCTATTTGGGTTTCCATGTTAAATATGGTGTTATGAGGTTTATGATGTTTATATGCTTTTGAGTTTGCATGTTTAACAGTTTTGGTTATATTACTGAAATATATGTTACCGAGGTTGAATCTGATGTTTTTATGGATGATTAAGTTTGTATGATTCACCCCCCCCCCTCTCATCTTGTTGGCTATTGGATCTATACTTATATTAAGTATCAAAACTATCAACTGGTATCAAAGCTTTGGACTCCGGAAGGAAAGTTTAAAGGCACTTGAGTTAAAGATCCAAAGATGTATAAGAGGGATGCATCGAAGCTGAACAAGTCAAGTTTCTCTACACGGCAGAAAAGGATGAAGCTACATCTATTAGGAGTTGGAGAATATGCTGTATACTATCTAGAGAATAATTTTGTTACACCGAGCACCTATCCATTGACTATGGAAGAGATAAAGGCAAAGAAAGAACATATTCAAGCAATGATTGAAATAACATCTGCATTGACCGACTCAAAGTTTAATGATCTAGAAGGTTGCAATGATGCAAAGGCCATGTGGGATAAGCTCATATCAGTATATGGAGGAGATGAACATGTTCAAAGAGAAAAAGTAGATAGTTTAAGAGGACAACTTGAATCTATGAGGATGAATGAAGGTGAGAACATAACTCAGTACAGTACAAGACTAAAGGAGATTGTCAATCAAATCAAAGGAGTAGGTGGAACTATTGAAGAAAAGGATATAACAAGTAAGTTGTTAAGAACCCTTCTACTAGCTTATGCAATCCGAGTCTCTGAAATAAATGAATTGAGGTCTATACCTAATATGTCAGTTTCTTTAGATGCTACTATTGGTAAGCTACATGCATTTGAGTTAAGTAATTTTGATAATAGTGGATCTTCGGTAAATAAAGTTGAATCTACATTTAGTTCTTTTCATCTTGATGAATCTAATGATTTCAATGAAAGAAAGTATAAGTACTCTGAAGGAGATCACAGTGGAGCAAGTGAAAGATTTTGTAAGAACATGGAGGCAGTACACAAACTTTATGAGGAAATCAGAAAGCAAGAAGAGTTTGATGCACTATTAGCCAAAAGGTTACCGAGAGGCAAAGGTAAGTATAAAGGAAAGCTACCTTTGAAATGTTTCAATTGTGATAAGATAGGACATATGGCTTCTAACTGTCCTGACAAAGATTTTACTGAAAAGAGAGATTATCGAGATGACAGACAGAAAGGCAATCATTATAGAGGACACCGAGACTTCAGAAGAAGGGATAGAAAGACATGCCTAATAGCTGATGAGGAATCCAATGATGATAAATTAGATGAGACTGATACAGAGGAAGTAGTATATGTGGCTATCAAAGATGGATCATATGAAGAAAGGTATGAAGAAAAAGCCCTAATATCTCATAAACACTAATGATTCTTGGATTATAGATAGTGGATGCTCACATCATATGACAGGAGATAAATACAAGTTTATTGTTGGTATTTTGGTATGGTTTTGTCATTGATGTCAACACCTGCTAAATTCACCTACTTTGGAGATCCAGCAACATTCATCGGCAAACAGTAAACTGTGCAAATAGTTACTAGTATATGGCTAACCGGAACCTCCATTGACATGGAAGACACTTGGTAACGTTGAAGACATCATACAGACACTTTACTTTGGAGTAATAATCATTGGTATATTCTCATTTGCATATTTTCTTTTACCGGCAAATAGGTCCAGGTTATCTAGGGTTACACTGACAGGCTTATCTTTTCCAGATCAGCATGGCACGCTATGGAGATGATTTATTATTGTTGTAAATACATCAAGCTGACATGTTCAATCGGTTATTGCATCGGATATTGTATTATTTGTAAAATATTTTTATTGTAATATCTTGTAGAGTCGACCTACTAAAATTGGTCTTAGGGTATGGTATAAATGTAAGATCTTATTTGTAAGATCAAATGTGGAATGCAAAAAAGATTTAAGGAAGGGTATATGCGAGATCAAGCAGGGATATACACGAAGACATCATTTGAAAGTGAAGTTAGGTTTTTGTAGAAGCATATCAGCATTACACCGGTACTGAATCTAGCATATGAAGATGCTATTTTGTGTAGTACATTCTCATTGGATTTAACCATCCAACTATAGTCAGTGTGACTCCCATTTGTGATTGAGCAGTGAGCTCTAGGCTCTTGGCCTTTCTGCATGTGCAGACCTCTCTTTGTACACTTACTATCTGTAGTAGTATCATCTGATTGTGGGTAAGGTTTCCCACCGTGGTTTTTCCCCTTATAGGGTTTCCACATACAAATATTGGTGTCATGTGTAGTGGATGACTTTGTGCTTATGTTTCATGCATTAATTCTTACCAGTACTACAATTTTTTGTTAACACTGTTTATCGACATACTTAACTATCTTACCGGTATTAAGCATTAAGTTGGTTAATAAGATTTTGGTTTGAATTTATTTGACAACTGATTCACCCGCCCCTCTCAGTTGTCTCCATGACCTACAATTTCTATCAGAGCCTAGTCCTCTTTTTGTAAGAAGTTTAACAACTTGAGGAGATCCAATGTCTACTAACTATTTCAGAAAGGATAGTCCTAAACTTGATGGAACCAGCTATGGGATATGGAAAATTAGAATGGAGACACATCTGAATTGCATTGGTAAAGACATTTGGGAAGTTACTAAGAATGATTATATTGCTTTTGTAGCTAGTCAAACTGCTCCCATTACTTTAGCTAAAGATGAAGAAAATGATTGCAAAGCAAGAGAAACACTTTTGAGCGCATTATCAGATCAACAAATCATGGGATTATCAGATAGATCCACTACAAAAGCTATTTGGGATCATTTGGAAACACTGAATGAAGGGGATTTCACAGTCAAAATTGCAAAACTTGAAAGCTTCTGAGTCAGGTATGAACATCTGAAAATGGAAGAAGATGAAAGGATTTCTGCTTTTATGGAAAGAGTAAATGAAATTGTTTTAGGTATCAAATGTTGTGGAGGAACCTTGAGTGAAGATGAGATTGTTTCAAAAATCTCAAGAGGTTTGCCAGCATAATATAAAATGAAGGTTACTACTATAAATGAGTTCAGAACAATGCCTAATACATCAGTAACTAGGGATACATTGATAGGAAAACTTTCAGCTTTTGAAATTGAGGAATTTGGTCCTGTTGCTACTATAAAAACTGATTTGGCCTTCAAAGCATCAACATCATCTGCTCCATCTTTTGACAAATCAGATTGGAGAGGCTTTTATGCAAGAGAACTTGAAGAAACCAGGAAGAAGAATGAAGAGCTTGAAGAACTTGAAGCACTATTTGCAAGAAAAATGCCAAAAGGTCCAATTGGAAGTAAGTATGAAGGTAAAGCACCCTTTAAATGTTTCAACTGCAATAAGATTGGTCATATGGCTTCAAGATGCCCTGATAGACATGCTAGACTAAGAGAAGAAGCTAGAAGGACATACAAACCTAATCCTGAATATCAGAGATACAGATTTAAGAAAAACAAAGATAAATCTTGTTACATTGTTGATGAAGCTGTGACTGATGATTCTGATGAGGATCCAGTAGACAATGGATGGGTCTTTGTTGCTATAACAGAAGATCAACCGGTACCTATTGCTCAACCGGTAGAACAAGCCCTTGTAGCTAAAGTTGAATCAAAGGATGAATGGATTATTGACTCAGGATGCTCACATCACATGACTGGAGACAAAGGTAAATTCTTGAACTTTCAAGAATACAATGGAGGTTTAGTAAGATTCGGAGATGACAAAGCCTGTTCAATCAAAGGTAAGGGTTCAATATCTCTTGATGGTAAACATAACACTAACAATGTCTACTATGTTGAAGGATTAAAACATAATCTTTTAAGTGTTGGTCAATTAGTTGAGAAAGGTTTTTAGTTACAATTTAAAAATGGAAAATGCAAAATCATGAATAGAACTGGTTTGGAAATTGCAACCGGTAATCAGACTAGAGGTAATATCTTTCATTTGAATAACAGTGAAAAGGCATGCTTAATTGCACATATAGATGAAAGTTGGCTATGGCATAAAAGACTATGTCATGTAAATTTTGATTACATGGTAAAAATCAGTACTTCTAAGGCAGTTAGAGATCTACCTAAAATTGTGAAACCTCATAATACAATTTGCAAGGAATGTCAATTTGGAAAACAAGTTAGAGCTAGTTTCAAAAGTATTCCAAAAAATCCAATAATGCTCTTGATTTAATTCACACTGATTTATGTGGTCCAGCCAGAACTAAAAGCTTACAAGGTGATAGATAATTCATGCTAAGTATTGATGATTATTCTAGAATGTGTTGGGTTACTTTTCTCAGAGAAAAATCAGAAGCACTTGGGAAGTTCAAACTATTCAAAGTAATGGTTGAAAATGAAACCGGTAAGAAAATTAAATATTTAAGATCAGATCAAGGAGGAGAATTCACATCTAGAGATTTTAATACATTCTGTGAAGTAAATGGAATCAAAAGACAATTATCAGCACCTCGGACACCACAACAGAATGGAGTTGTTGAAAAGAAGAACAAAACTATTTTGGATGCAGCAAGAAGTATGTTGTCATAAGAAAATCTACCACATGTGTACTGGAGAGAGGCTATAAGCACTGCTGTTTATACATTCAACAAAGTTCACATCAAAGGTGAAACCGGTAAGACCCCTCATGAACTATGGTTTGGTAATACTCCTACTCTTAAGTATTTCAGAATTTTTGGAAGTAAATGTTATATTAGAAGAGATGGAGTATATTGGCAAGTTTGATCCTAGAAGTGATGAAGAAATATTTCTTGGTTATTCATCTAAGAGTAAAGCTTATAGATGTTTTAATAAAAGATTATAGAAAATTGTTGAAAGTACAAATGTAAAGATTGATGAACAATTCAGAGGAACTTCAAGGTATATAGACTTTGAACCAGTAATAGAAATTATGATAAATGAACCAACAGTAAATCCACCAGTACAGAATGATGATCTAGTTACTCTGGTATCATCAGAGGATTCCACAGTAATTGAAGAACAACAATAGACTAAGACACCCCAGTATGTAAGACTGAATCATTCTGAAGATCAGATAATTGGAAGCAAATTTAAAGGAGTCATGACAAGAGGAAGATTGGCTAATGAAGAGGTATGTCTTATTTCTCAAATTGAACCATTATCTATCAATGAGGCATGTGAAGATAAAATTTTGGATTAAAGCTATGGAAGAAGAACTAGGACAAGTTGAGAAAAATAATACTTGGACATTAGTTCCCCGGCCTGAAAATAAAAATGTAATTGGAACCAAATGGGTATTTAGAAACAAACTCAATGAAGATGGTAAGGTTGTCAGAAATAAAGCAAGACTAGTATGTAAGGGATATTCTCAGAAAGAAGGAGTTGATTACAATGAAACCTTTGCACCGGTAGCCAGAATTGAGGCAGTTAGATTATTCTTGGCCTTTGCAGCTCATAAGGATTACAAAGTTTATCAAATGGATATTAAATGTGCATTTTTGAATGGAGTTCTTGAAGAGGAAGTCTATATTGAACAACCTGATGAATTTTCTATGACAGATGACAATAATATGGTTTGCAGATTAAGAAAAGCTCTGTATGGATTAAAACAAGCTCCAAGAGCTTGGTATGCAAGATTGGATAAGTATCTTTTAAAGATTGGTTTTACTAAAGGAAATGCAGATAGCAATTTATATTACAAAGTAACTAATGATGACATCTTGATTATGGAAGTATTTGTTGATGATATAATCTTTGGAGGAGAAGATGGATTATGCAAAGAATTTTCTCTTAAAATGCAACATGAATTTGAAATGTCTATGATTGGAGAAATAAAATTCTTTTTAGGATTGCATATTTTACAGACTGATAAAGGCATATTTTTGAGTCAATCTAGGTACTTGAAAGAACTACTTAAGAAATTTGGGATGGAGAACTCTAAACCGGTAAGCACACCTATGACTAGAAATGATAAATTATCTCAAAGGGATGAATCTACACCTATTAATCCAACTAGATACAAATCTATGATAAGAGGTTTACTGTATTTGACACAAACCAGACCTGACATTATGAATGCAGTATGTATAGTTTCTAGATTTCATAGTAATCCTAAGGAAAATCATGAATCAACAGTAAAAAGGATTTTCTGGTACTTACAAGGCACAACAAATCTTGGATTATGGTATCCTAAAGATGAAAATTTTGATCTATATGCATACACATATGCAAATTGGGCAGGAGATGTGGATGGTAGAAAAAGCACCACTGGAGGAGCATTCTTTCTTGGAAAGAGATTAGTTTCTTGGTTAAGTAAGAAACAGAGTTGTACATCTTTATCAACAGCAAAATCAGAATATGTTGCAAGAGCAACAAACTATACACAGGTACTTTGGCTTAAGCAAATGTTGAAAGACATAAAGGTAAAATGCAAGGAACCTATTACTATATATTGTGATAACACTGCAGAAATTGATATATCTAAGAATCCAGTATTACATTCTAAAACAAAACATGTTTCTATCAAACTAAATTTTCTAAGGGAAAAAGTTGAAGAAAAGGAGATAAAACTAGTTTATGTGAATACTAAAGAATAGCTTGCAGATATTTTCACAAAACCTTTGCCTAAGGAAACTTTTGAGTATCTCAGAGATCAGCTCAGAGTCTTACCTCCACTGGTAGAGACTTAGACAGTTGATGATTGTCATCAACCGGCAGAATTAAATGGACAAATCTTTTATTCCAGTATTTGATGAGGAAGCTACCTCCCAGGGGGAGTAGTTGGTATATTAACTTGGTTGGTATTTTGTATGAACTTGACTTTTTGTGACTTTGGCATTTGATGTCAAAGGGGGAGAGATATATGGAAAAACATTAAGGAAAGATATATGAAAAATGCATTATCCTTTTGAGGAGAGATAGGTATGAGAGATTGGTATTGAAAATAAATCTTTGAATAAACACATATTACTCCCAGGGGAAGAAATGGAGATTTTTTATTTTTGTACTTGGCATTTTTGTTTTGGCACTTTGATGGTTTTTCCATCTTGTGTTGCCATCAATGCCAAAGGGGGAGATTGTTGGTATTTTGGTATGGTTTTGTCATTGATGTCAACACCTGCTAAATTCACCTACTTTGGAGATCCAGCAACATTCACCGGCAAACAGTAAACTGTGCAAACAATTACCGGTATATGGCTAACTGGTACTTGCATTGACATGAAAGACACTTGGTAATGTTGAAGACATCATATGGACACTCTACTTTGAAGTAATAATCATTGGTATATTCTCATTTGCATATTTGCTTTTACCGGCAAATAGGTCCACGTTATCTAGGGTTACACCAATAGGCTTATCTTTTCCAGATCAACATGGCATGCTATGGAGATGATTTATTATTGTTGTAAATACATCAAGCCAACATGTTCAATCAGTTATTGCATCGGATATTGTATTATTTGTAAAATATTTTTATTGTAATATCTTGTAGAGCCAACTTACTAAAATTGGTCTTAGGGTATGGTATAAATGTAAGATCTTATTTGTAAGATCAAGTGTGGAATGCGAAAAAGATTTAAGGAAGGGTATATGCAAGATCAAGCAGGGATATACATGAAGACATCATTTGAAGGTGAAGTTAGGTTTTTGTAGAAGCATATTAGCATTACACTAGTACTGAATCCAGCATATGAAGATGCTATTTTGTGCAGTGCATTCTCATTGGATTTAACCATCCAACTGTAGTCAGTGTGACTCCCATTTGTGATTGAGCAATGAGCTCTAGGCTGTTGGCCTTTTTGCATGTGCAGACCCCTCTTTGTACACTTACTATCTACAGTAGTATCATCTAATTGTGGGTAAGGTTTCCCACCATGGTTTTTCCCCTTACAGGGTTTCCACGTACAAATATTGGTGGCATGTGTTGTGGATGACTTTGTGCTTATTTTTCATGCATTAATTCTTACCGGTACTACAATTTTCTATTAACACTGTTTATTGGCATACTTAACTATCTTACCGGTATTAATCATTAAGCTGGTTAATAAGATTTTGGTTTGAATTTATTTGACAATTGATTCACCCCCCCCCTCTTAGTTGTCTCCGGGACCTACATTTGCTATATTAGAAGATTATGATGGAGGCTATGTCAGATTTGGTAATGATGCACCATGTCTGGTGAAAGGTAAAGGATCTATAACACTTCTTGACAATACAAGATGCAATGATGTTTATTGGGTTGAAGGTTTGAAATACAATTTGTTAAGTGTAGCACAGCTAAACATCATATGTTACCAAATAGAATTTCAAAAAGGAATTGTCAAAGTTCATGACAAGAATGGAAATTTAGCTACTACTGGGACACAAACAAAAGGTAACACATTTCACCTTGACTCAATTCGGAATAAGTGTTTGCATGCAAAGATAGATAATACCTGGTTATGGCATAAAAGGTTTTGTCATGTAAATTTTGATAATCTGATCAAAATAAGCAAGAAGCACCAAGTAAGAGGTCTACCGAGTCTTGAAAAACCTGAGAATGCTATATGTCGAGGATTCCAGATGGGTAAGATGACAAGATCAAGCTTTACAAGTAAGTCTTACGCTTCTAAGGGAATTTTAGATCTAGTGCACACTGATCTTTGTGGTCCTATGAAAGTTCAAAGTTATTATGGTGATAAATATTTCATATTATTTGTGGATGACTATTCAAGAATGATGTCAGTAATGTTTCTAAAAGAAAAATCAGAAGCTTTTCAAATGTTTAAATGGTACAAGGCAAGAGTTGAAAATGAAACAGGAAGGCAACTGAAATGTCTTATATCAAATAGAGGAGGAGAGTTCATATCTGATGAGTTCAACTTATTCTACAATGATCATGGTATTAAAAGACAAGTCTCTGCACCGAGAACTCCACGACAAAATGGAATAGCTGAGAGAATAAACAAATCTATTGTGGATTGTGCTAAAACACTGATGATTGAAAAGAAGGTACCACAAACATTTTGGAGAGAAGCAATAAGCACTGTTGTTTACACCTTGAACCGAGTTCAATTGAAGAAAGGTACTTTGAAGACACCATATGAAATCTGGTATGATAAGAAACCTAATGTAAGTTATTTTAAAATCTTTGGAAGTAGATGCTATGTTCACAAAGATGATAGAAATGGCAAGTTTGATTAGAAGAGTGAAGAAGGAACATTTCTAGGTTATTCTTCTAGAAGCAAAGCATTTAAATGTCTGATCAAATCATCTAACAAAATAGTAGAAAGTGCAAATTTGAAAATTGATGAATTTGCAAAAAGAAATGATGAAGGAAATTCCAAGGAACCAGAAGACTGTGATTAATTTGTCTATGTTCAACCGAGAAGTCTTACCGAGAAGACTGTTGAAGAAAATGAAGAGAATATCCAGTTATCGAGTGATGAAGAAGATCATACAGAGCCTACCGAGCCTGTATTAGCCAAGTATGTCAAAAGACATCATGCACCAAGTCAGTTTATGAGATAAGGATGATCCAGTGATGACAAGGAACAAACTGAAACAGAACACATGTTTGGTATCTAGATTTGAACCAAGAATAGGGAAAGAGGCATTTAACAGTGAAGATTGGATAAATGCTATGACAGAAGAGATTGATCAAATCAAGAAGAATGACACATGGACACTAATCCCAAGACCAAAGGACAAAAATGTAATCGGTACAAAGTTGATTTTCAGAAACAAGCTAAATGAAAAAGGAGAGATCATTCGAAACAAAGCAAGACTAGTTTGCAAAGGTTATGCTCAAGAAGAAGGAATTGATTATGGTGAAACTTTTGCACCTGTTGCTAGACTTGAAGGAGTGAGAACATTATTGGCCTATGCTACTTTCAAAAACTTCAAGGTATATCAAATGGATGTCAAATCTGCATTTCTAAATGGAATATTAGAAGAAGAAGTTTTTATTAAACAACCTGAAGGATTTGTTGAAGACAATAATAAAGATCAGGTATGTAAATTGAACAAAGCTTTATATGGTTTGAAACAAGCCCCTAGAGCATGGTATGAAAGATTGCACTCTTATTTGATTAAGATTTGTTTTATAAGGAAGAGTGAGAACAACAATATGTACATGAAGAGTGATGATAATGGAATACTGATCTCAGCCATATTTGTTAATGATATTATATTTTGTGGAAATGACTCTTTATGCAAGAACTTTGGAAATGAAATGAGCAAAGAGTTTGAGATGTCATTAATCGGTGAGATAAAGTATTTTATAGGTTTACAGATACTGCAAATGAAAAATGAGATTTTTATTACTCAATCCAAGTACATAAAGGAAATCTTGAAGAAATTTGGAATGGAGGATTCAAAACCAGTAAGTACTCCTATGACTACCAACTGTAAATTATCAAACAATGATGAATCTGCATCTGTTGATGAGACACTTTACCGATCCATGATTGGAAAGCTACAATATGTTGTTCATAGCAGACCAGACATAGCATATGCAGTAGGTATAGTTGCAAGATTCTCTGCAGATCCTAAGGAAACACACTTGACAACAATCAAAAGAATGTTTAGATACTTGAAAGGCACTGAGGATTATGGCTTAGTATATCAGAAAGGAAATGATTTTGATTTAAAAGTTTATACTGATGCTGATTGGGCAGGCAACATTGATTACAGAAAAAGCACAAGTGGAGGAGCTTTCTTTTTAGGAGAAAGACTAGTGAGTTGGCTTAGCAAGAAACAAGGATGTGTTTCACAGTCAATAGCAGAAGCTAAATACGTTGCTGCAGCATTGAATTGTACCAACATTGCATGGATCAAACAACTGTTGGAAGGTATAAATGAGAAAGTTATCGAGCCAATAACTATATTCTGTGACAATACTAGTGCCATTAATATTTCAAAGAATCCTGTTATGCACTCTAAGACAAAGCACATCTCTATCAAATATCATTATCTTAGAGAAGAAGCTCAAGAGAAGAAAGTGGTGTTGGAGTATGTTAGCAAAAGGAACAAATAGCATATATCTTCACCAAGCCACTACCACGGGACACTTTTAAATATCTCAGAAGTAAGTTAGGGGTCTTACCCCTATCTTCTACTCACTGACTGAGTTCGGTGAAAGCATCACTCCGATGACTCTATCGAATATCTTTTGGGAGTTGATGCTGATTTATACACTTTAGGATGTTTTCTAAAGGTGTACAGGAATTATTACAGGAAATTATACCAAGAACAGGAATTAAAGGCAAAATGCTCTGACCGAGACTCAATCGATACACAATAGCAGGAAATCACTTCATATAGACATAAATTATGTTTTAGTTCTTTACTTTTTGGCATTGTTGTCAAAGGGGGAGAAGACTAATATCAGGGGATAAGACTAAGGAGAAGACTGAGAGAAGACTAGAGATTGGAAAGAAAACTGGAGAAAACAGGAGAAGTCTAATGTATGGGGGAGAGCATTTCAGCATTTTAGAATCACAACAATCCAAATCTTTTAAGGTCAAATCAATTGGTTTTGCCATCAATGCCAAAGGGGGAGATTGTTGGCAATATGGCATTATAACAAACAATGAAAGATTATTGGCATTTCATAAGGATATTGAGAAGGTTGTTGATGATTATGGATATAACTGATTAAGGATGTTTTACTGTCTTGATATTATTATTTTGTCATTGATGTCAAGTAATTGATTTTCTAATTCAGTATGATGTTGCCATATCTTGAGAAGTATGATTTGAAGATTATAAAGATGTCGGTAAAAGACACAGGAAAGAATATGATGAATAAGGGGATGAATAAGGTATTCAGTGGGCAACTATTACCGAGTCAGACAATGATGAGATCATGATGTTTAGATTGTTTCAACATCATACATATGTTGTATGTTATCAAGCAAAGAACCTAGTCGGTAAACCCTAAGGAGCCTAGTCGATAAAACCTAAGGTTATCGCTATCAGTAATAAAGGCGAAATGTCTACTGAGTGAAGTTTAGTATTCACCAAGTTGTTACCGAGTTGTAACCGAGCTATAACAGAATGCATTAAATGTTTGCATGAGCTATTTAATGAAGGAAGCTAATGAGCTGGAACTAATTAAATGATTGGTGAGTCGTGCATGAAGTTTGTTAATGAATCTAAGGCAAAGGAAAGTTGGCATGAAGATCTACAGTGCAGATTGAACCGCAATACCCCAACACAAGTTCCAAGAAATATATGCAAGTTCCTAGGCAGGGTAAAACGTTTTCAGATTGAAAGATGCATTGAACCTAGACAAGATCTAAGATCTAATGGCTATGATTTATCATGGGAAATGTGATCAAGAATATTATGCGATTACCTAATTGTTTATAAATAGGAAACTGTTGATAAACAATGTATGCGGGCAAGTGTATGCACAGGGATGCTACATAGTGATTACCGAGCATAGAAGCTTGAAGACCTGTTTGAATAATAGAGTATAGAAGCCCAACAGATAGACAAGATTAGTTCTATGTCTAGATTGTATTGAACAAATAGGAATCTGCTTTAGCAATTTAGATGTGAAGTTGTAGATAGATTTTATTACTGTTATTTTGTGAAAGTGACAGAAAATCTCTTAACCGAGTGGACTTAACAGTCTTATTTGTAAAACCCTCTAGCAAGGTGACATTTTGATTGAGTGTTTGAAATCCTTTAACAAGGTCACTTCTAACAAGGTGAAGATCCTAATAGATCTGAGGGAAATCCCTTAACTGGGTCACATCTAGCAATGTGTTTGTAATCTTTAACAAGATTTGCTTTTAACCGAGCATACTCTAGAAGAGTATATTTCTTAGTCGGTCCGAAATCCCACAATGGTTTTTCCCTATTTGGGTTTCCATGTTAAATCTGGTGTTATGAGGTTTATGATGTTTATATGTTTTTGAGTTTGCATGTTTAATAGTTTTGGTTATATTACTAAAATATATGTTACCAAGGTTGAATCTAATGTTTTTATGGATGATTAAGTTTGTATGATTCACCCCCCCATCTCATCTTGTTGGCTATTGGATCTGTACTTATATTAAGTATCAGAACTATCACATGTGATATATTTTTGGTGTCACTTTGTATCCTATGGTTGGTAGGTATCATCTTAGGTCTTGAGTGTGAGTTGGAACCTTATGTCATCTCCTAGCATGGGAGGTGGTTCCTATATGGTCCCACATGGTCGGGTAGCTGGATGCCTTCTACCGTTAGAATATTCTTCTTGGATGTTAGCGTGCATAGATTTGGATCTATGCTATCTTATAATGTACTTGGAATTTTGGAGCATATCTATGTAATTAGAATTGATAACATGTGGTATGAAAGATGTAAATGTAAATAAGACTATGTAATCAGTGTACTCAGAACATGTATTGTAGAACATGTAGTAGGATGGTTTCTGAATGAGATGTATTATTCGAGATTGTTGTAGATGGATATTCAATTTGTATATGTAGTTATTGATAAAAAATGTAAGAAATCAATTAATAGATAAAAATATAATGTTTTGTGAATTTCTCATGATGGTAGTGAATGTGTTAATGATCATGGATGCCTTGGTTGTAAATATGCAATTTTCAATGTTAGATAGCCTGTGATACGGAAAATATACGAGTAGTTTTAGATTGTATGGCTTGCATGTCTCCTTGTTATGTGGTCTTTCTAAGGTGTTGGTTTATATGTATTAGAAATGTTACCATATTATGATGACTTGCAAATGAGGAACATGAATATGTGTCTATGTAACTTGTGTTAGTAAGCTTAGGATGGAATGTAGCAAAAGAGACTATGAGCTTGCTTCATGTGATCATATGTAATTGAACTCGATGTAGAAGAACTATTTTATTGTAATAAAACAATGTATTGGTATGTGGTTCATGTTATAGATATGTTTACCTTGTTGAGAATGAAATCTTATGTTGAAATTAGGGGATTGAAATATCACATTGTATTTATTCTTGTAGGATCATATGACTCTTGCACCTATTTAGTAGAGTGGAATCCTATTTTGATGTAGATAAGTGCTTGATGTAATGATCTTGTATATGACTATGGATAGTATTCTTCATGAGTTATGCTTAAGGAAATAAATGAATACCAATAGTTAAAGAAGGATAAATGCATTTAGTTTCATTAGGTGTTAAGTGTTCAAATGAGTAAAGATGGGTATTAGGAACATTCAATTGGTACTTTAAAATGAGCCTAAAGATTATGAAAGGGGATAGAGTTATGCATATGTGTTAATCTCTTATCATAATTGCATGAGAAGTAAATGCTTAGTTGGATGTTAGTATATGGTGTTCTAGATGGATATGTGATGTGTTAGTTTAATGTCAAGTAGTGACATTAAGATACCATAGGGAATGGAGATGCATTATATGGTTTTAATATGGAATTATGTTAATGATTAAATAGATGTTCCACTTGTAGAATATGATTCATGGTTATGTTCATTCATGTGATCATGTATATAGTCAATGATGCACTGATGAATAATAGTAGTAATATTGCATTCTAGATGTGAGTGTTAGTGTAGTGGCGAGGATTGATCTAACGAGAATTTTTTTTTATCTCCTTTGTTAGTAGATTTTGGTTTATTTCTATAGGGTATTTTGGCGGGCATTACAATAGGGTTAATCCATTTAGAATATCCTATTAGTTTTATAATATCAGAAGAAAATATTTTATCCAACTCTATTTTTGTTTGCTTAAATTCATGTTACGGTTAATACAGTAAGGTATTTTTCGATTTTGTTTGGTTCCCTCCTTCAACTATATCTTCATATTGAACCCACTTCTTTTGTTATGCTTTTCATTTTAGTGAAGGTTTGGGGAAATAGGTCTTCACGCTCAAAGAGTAATTCAATAACTAATGCCACAATGGTTCTTCCCAATAATCTCCAATCTTAACCATTATAGGATTATCCTTGAAGACTATGTTTTTCTCTCTTAAAATTAGATATTAGTTGTAATAGTGATCTTTGAAATCCTTTTTTAGTTGTAATTCCCTTTTTCTTCTCTAACAATGATTTCCAATTTTGGTTCTACATCATGTTCATCTATTGGTACTTTATAACATTTGTTTTCTATTAGAAGTGCCTATTTCTCTAACAATTGAATTGGTTTCTATATCCCTTGGTTTCTAGATGTTGGATTCTATAAGTGTTTAATGTCAGTGATCTTTGAAACTGGTTTGAAAATGATCTCCTTGATTTTGTGTAGTGTAGTATGAATACATTCATACTATTTTTAATGATTGAAATTTTCTTTATAACTATTTTATAACGATTGATATTTATTTGGTCATACATATTTTTAAAATAAGATAAATTTATAATTTAAATTAGACATAGATTATTAACACTCATATTTAGTAGATTATTTTTTAATATTTTTTAATATTTTTAATTACCAAATTATAAGTTTACTTGAATTATAATATTATATTTTTTATTCCATAATTCTGAATTTTTTTTGTATATATGAAATTTACTGATAAACTTATTTATTCAATCAACAAAATCACTATAAAATACACACATACTATTTAAAAATATATATACTTTTTAATTTTTGTGTGTGCATCAAGTGGAGACCTTAATGTTGGTAAAATTTCTCTTTCAAGATGAGTGTGATATTATTATTAAAAATAGTGGCAATAGAAAAAGAAAAAAAAATACCAAATTAAAAGTTTCTATTATTATACTTAAATTTAGATTCGATTGAAAAAAATGTTTTGACTCAAATAAGAATGCCTTGAAAAAATGTGCTTAGATTACATAATGATTGTGCATGTTGAGATCCCAAACTTTGCCAAAGTAACTTGTAATTAATTACACATTTATAGTTATGGATAAAAAATCTACTACTTCATTAAATAGATTTTTCTTTGACTAGATATAACAAAATGAAATGGGATTGTTAAAGAAACTACTAAAATTTTAAAATATAACATATACATTATAAAAAAATTATTGTATAATTATTATTAATTTTTAGTTTCTATCAAGGTAGGATATTATTGCATCCAATCAATCTATTTTTTAATTAGTTTTACTAATCAATACAAAGAATTAAATTTTTTTAACAAAAAACTATAGTGTAAATTTAATGGTAAAGAAACGTCTGACATGACAACTATGCCTCATATCTTTAGCAAATATCATGTTGGGCTTTCAATTTTATATTTAGTACCCAGTTTAGGCCATTTTAAAAATGTTTTATTAACAAAAGTATTTATACTAAATATGATTCTATTTAGGCTATTCTTATCTAAATTTCTAATATTTTATTGCAATTTGATAATGTCAATGAAAAATGACATCAATGTTAAAATCATAATAATGTTTAAAATATCTAAAAACATGGTTACTTTAGTTATTTAATTTTTATGTAATTTTTTTTTCTATTTAAAAGATGTATATGGTTTTTTATTATAAAAGAAATGTTATCAAAGGCGTTGACCCTTAACATAGTCCAAGGACTATCGACAACACTTTAACAACACAACAACAACAAAAAACTTAAAACAAGAGTGGATAATAGTAGTAAAAGAGAGCAACATGTGTATACTCCATAGGTTTAGAGAAACTTTAACCACATCATAAGAAAAAAGAGACAAACCTAGACCTAGGGGGTTGGCTTATGGAGCATAGCCATCTCAATGACGTTGTCCCAATCCTTAGGAACCTGTAGAGTTCCTTGTAGGATTGTTTATCCACAAAATATTCAATAGTCTTGTCCTATTGGAGACAAAGGGTCATCGTCAAGTTGTTCATGATTCTCATGCAAAATTTGTTGATGCTAACCAATTGCATATCTCTGGTGTCCCATCTGTGCTTCATATCCTTGAGTTCCTCCTTCAAATTTTGTATTTCCTTGTCCACTCCAACACTGTCTAGATGGTCTTACAACTCTCAGACCTCACATTAGAGGGCCTGAATCTCATCATCCCTGGGGAGTTCAGTGGGCTCCAGTATCTCATCCATCTACATTTCTTGTTGGTCCTCTTCCATGGGAGAGCATCTCATCTTTTTTCTTCTTCTCCCTTTCTTGTCACTTTTCTTATGCTTGTCTATTCCTTCTACAACAACCCCTTTGTTACCCTCGAGCCCATCATCCAATTCAGAAGCTATCGTAATGACTGGGTCCACATTCTGTATAATTTTATATGGGGCCACATCTTCAAAATTATCAGTGGCAAGCTCATTTGTTGCATTCAAAACTTGAGGGCCCTATGGGGACCAAAGACATCCATGTTGTCAATAGTGCCAATCTCTTCCCCCTCGGGTTCATTTAAATTTCTACCACCCTCACCCATTTCAAGGTCATCTTTAGTATCAATGACAATTTGATTCTTATCCTTTTTCTCACTAGCACCCTTGGAAGAAAGCCTTTGGTACCTTCTCCTTCCCCCAGATTCCAAACAAAGGCATCTTCATCCATGTCCTCCAAGATGGAATTATTAATCATATTTTTTTTCCATTTTCTAGGATATTTACCCTTGATCTTAGAGAAAAATGGTTTCCACTATTTAGTAGTAGAGGAGGAATGGAAGGTAGGGGGGCTCAACTCAGTGATGGTAAATAAAGAAGAGGGGAGAGGGGAGGAAAAAAAGATTCATTAGAGAGTTGGAATAATATAGAAGGGGCCACTCCCCTTGCAAATGCCACCCAAGGGTGAGAGGCATACAAAGGGGGTTGAACTAACATAACATTACACGAAGGGTGGGGAGGGGTTTATAAGGCCAAATGGTAGCGATATCTATCCTATTAATCAGACCCCGGTGGAGGGGAATAAATTGTTTATCCTCATTCTTTAGGTCAAGGGATTCCTTGATAGAGTATTCTAGAGAATACAAAAGATAGAAAGGAAAACATAAAAGATCATGACACCTTAAATGATTTATCAAGGGAAAATGATAATAATATTAAACTTCGTGGCAGCTCTCAAGAATGATATATTTTATTAGCATTAAACATACCATGTCCCATGGATGTTTGAGTTCTTCTTTGGTGAAACCACCTTGTAATTTGATAGGGGTATCCTTCCCCTTGAAAAATTAGGTTGTCGATGTTTGTTGCATGACTCATTTGCTTCCATCTCCTTCCCTCTAGAGAAAGGACAACCACATGATTAATCACTTCATCAAAAAATTCAAAGGAGATTTCCCCCAACAATAACTCTATGATTATTCTAAGAAACAGTGAATTGAATAGAGAGTTGTTCATCATGTCCATGCACGTTTTCCATGAACTTCATCAGCCACCTTCAATGCAGTAGTTCCAAACTACTAGTTCCTTATTGCAATCGTCAGGCTTATCTGGCTCAAAGCAAACTATATTCCCTCCCATGCTAGATTCACTAGAATTAATAGCTAAATAAATTTCTTGAACTCTCTACATAAACCCTTTAGATTGAAAGATAGCAAAAAAAAAGATCTTGTAAAAATAAGATTAGCTTTAAGAAAAATGTGAAAATTATAGAAATCATACAAGCCAGTGGTGAAATAATTTCTCAAATTATCCTTCAGACAAAGAGACACGTGTGAAGGGTAACTCCATCCTTGCAAAGTGACATTAGTGATTAGGGGCATTGCCTTGTAATTAGGGTATAAGGAATAATCATTAATAAGATGCCCATGTATCCATAAAATCTTTTTTCTTTCCATGAGTGCACAAATTTCTAGAGGTGTCACATGTGCTCAAACCCAAAATTAAACTACATCATTAAAGGAAACACGGAGAGGCAATACCAAGTGATGATGGCAAGGAGGTCACACACATAGAGGCTTAGTTGGCAACCCACGTCATATGACCATTATTGCCAGTTGACACTGAGTCAAGATTATTAAAATTGGAAAACTCCCTCTTCCAATAATACCCACAACCCAGATGAGGAGGGTGGGTAAAATTAGAGGGGAAGATATTTGTGGGGGATCTAAGTGTTATACTCTCCTCGGAGGAGTATCCTAACATTAATGGGTAAGGAATTAAAACTCCTCCAACATCTTAGTCCTAGTCTAGGGAGGCCAAGGGCTGCCAAGGCATTTGCAACCCTGTTACCTTCCTCGAAAACATGACCCATAGTGAAGGAGTCAAAACCAGATATTAGCATGAGAATATATCTAATAATTCCATCAATCAGCCAGTTGATTTTGTTTAGCCCTTTAACAACATCAATGATGAGTTTGGAATCCCCTTCAATATCAATAACCTAAATTCCAATAGAGAGAGTGATTTGAATATCCCAAGAAAGGGCCATACCTTCAACCTAGTTGCTAGTATAACCATTCAAATTGTTTGCATAAGCATCCACAAGCTCCTCAGAGTGTGATCTGAAGATTCCTCCACCTTTTTCCAACCTCACAGAGTGTCTAGTAGCACCACCAAATTTTATCTTGGAGTAACTAGGGGACAAAGGTGACCACTTGGTATTCATTCTAAGAAAACATTTGGAGTTATCAAAGGTTGCAAAAGAGGATGAGAGATTCTATTGAATAGAAAACTCTGACTATTAAAAAGATATACTCTAGAGGTTGAGGAAGGATATAATAACTATTTGTGTAGGGGTTTCAACATCATGAAAGATCATTTTATTCCTTTCCTTCCAAATGCACCAACGCAAGTTCAATGCTATTACCCTCCATAGCTAGTGAATCAAGGGATTAGAAGTTGAACCCCTCCATTCCTACACCAGGTAGGTCAAATCCTCATTCATGGTCCAATAAAGATTAAAATTCTACCCCCAAAGGGTTATAGAAAAAGCATAATACAAGAGTAAATGAGGAACATTTTCTTCATCCATTTTGCACATGACACATTTGTTAGGAAACTAGAAACCTCTTTTGGAGAGATTGTCTTGAGTGAGGATTTTGTTATGAAGGGAAATCCACCAAAAGAAATTAATTTTAGGGATGAGGTGGGGGTTCCAAACTTGCTTTCACTAATTAGGGGAATTGTTATTCTTGAGAAGGATGTGATAAGGTGTCTTAACTAAAAAGTCCCCACTTGGGTTCCATCTCCTAATGAATTTATCCTCCCAGTGAAAAAGGGGTAGTCTAGCCTTATCGAGCATGTTTTATAGCTCGTAGGAAAAAGGTAGAAGGTGGGGCTGGTCACAATAATAGGCCAAAATATCCTTCCAAGTGTTTTCACAGAGATAATTGCTAACCCAATGACCAAAGAAAGCAATAGTGCAGCCCTGTGGTCTCTTGAGGGAAGGGAAGGAAGTCAAAGGTTTATCTCCCAACCAATAGTCCTCCCATAAGTGGATGTTTCTTCCATCTCCTATGAGGCATCTCAGACCATGGGAGATAATGTCTATGCACCTTAGAATTTTGTTCCAAATTTTGGAGCCCTTGGGGACACCATCCACATCCAGAACCTTGTGGAAATTATCTTGACACAGATACTTTGCACACATAATGCGACCCAAATTAGAATTTTGGTAGGCTAGCTTCCAAGAAGTTTTATCCATAAGAACTTTATTAAAAAGAGAATTTTTCCTAATTCATATCCCATAATTAGTTTTCAAGTTGCAGACTTTGTCCCAACCAACCAAATCTAACCTCTTATTTTCTTCCATACCTGTCCAAAGAAAATTTCTTTGGATTCTTTCCAATTTCTCATCCACTAAGTTAGAGATTTAAATAATGATAGGAAATACAAAGGGATCCTTTGCAAAGAGGAGGCTAAGAGATAAAGTTTCTTCTACACTTTCTCAACGATGGAGTCCCAAAAGGAGTTAGAAACTTATTTAATGGTAAGGGGTAGTCCAAGAAAGATGCTCAGGAGGGAAGCAATTTGACATCCCAGAATACCCTTGATTTGATTTGGAGTCTGTTGGTAGTATGGAAGAAATAAGTGTTGCTTTTCTCATAATTGATATGTTAACTAGATGCATTTGCATAATGATTAAGATAGGTTTTCCACCCCCTATCTTCAACTACTAAAGATATCCCAAAAAGGATGGTGTCATCAACAAACTATTGTAAAATAGTTGGGGGCCGGGTGGGGCGTTGAGGAAGTTGGCTTGATTCCCATTAAAGTTACATTATGGCATAGAGAACTGAAGTTTCTACCAATAACCTCAACTAGAATAATAAAAAGGTAGGGGGATAGAGGATCACCTTGACAAAATCCCTTGAATGTCCCAAAGGATTCCCTAGGGATGTCATCAACAAGAACAAAATATTTAACTATGGTAATGCATTCCCTGATAAGATTAATCAATCTATCACCAACCCCAAGGTTTTTATGGACTTTTAAAAAGAAATTATAGTTTTTTTTATAGGACTTAGAGATGTCAAGCTTCAAGACCATACCTAAATAACAACTTCTATCCATAGAGTTAGTAACCTCATGAGTAGTGATGGCAACACCCAGGAATTGTCTTCCTTGTACAAAACCTTTTTGGCTTGGACTTATACGATTATCAAGGAAAGGCTTAATCCCATTGACAAGGACTTTGGAAAATAATTTGTAGACTGTGTTACAAAGGGTGATAGATTTAAATCCCTTGAGGCATGTACATTATTGAACTTTAGGAATTAAGGCAATAAAAGTGGTGTTTAGCCTTTTTAACATGTTACCTAATCTAAAAAACTCCTTAGTGGCCATCACAACATCAACACCAACGATGTCCCTAAAGTCTTGGAAGAAATATGGAGGGAATTTGTTTGGGCTTGGGGCCTTGTAGGCACCCATAAGGGTAAACATACAAAGTTGGGTCCCAATCCCACAAAAGTCCGCGGGTTGGAAAATGAGCCCGCTAGAAACGGGTGCCCGATTTTTACAAATCAGGCACCCGTTTAGCTTCGGGTGCCTGAGCCACCAAAAAATGGGCATCCGTTTAGCAATGGGTGCCCAAAGCTAAACGGACACCTGTTTATTTCAAATCGAGTGCCCGATTTGAAATAAACGGGCATCCTTTTTTTAAATGTTTTTTTTTTTTTTTTAACCATTTTCCATCATTTTTACTGTTTGGAAAACGGGCAAGCATTTCTAAGGAGAACGAGTACCTATTTTTTTCACCTCAGCTGACCCCCTGACCATTTTTACCTCCTTCCAGGTATTTAGTTTTATTTTTTATATTCTATTTTATTTATTTTTATTGTTTTTCATTAAAAAATGTTAATGTATTGTTATTTTTTAATTTTTATGTTTTAAAGTTTGAAAATCGTCTTTTATTTCATGTTTAAAATAGTTTTCAGTTTTCAAATATTGCAAAAAACATGAATAGTAAAAACCATAGGAAAAAAACAAAAAACATGAATAGTATTTAAACCACAAGAAAAAAAAATAAAAATAAAATGTAAATGAACAATAAACATTAGACGGAAAAAATAGATAATAAACCCTGAACAGAAAAATGAACAATAAACATTAGACGCAAAAAACAGACAATAAACCCTGAACAGAAACAGGAACACTAAACCCTAAATAGAAAAAAATGAACAAGTCCCAAGAGAAATTTGACTATCTTGGTTGATTAACCCTAAACCCTAAACCCTAAATTATAATCTTTAATTATAATCTTTAATTAAAACCCTAAACATTGGATTAAGATTCAATAACTTGGCTATAGGATAGTGTATTTTTCCATTGGATTGGATGATAAGTAGAATAAACATAGAGAAAGGAAAAGATCAAAAACCCTGTAATAATTTATTTTACAAAAGGTTTAACCAAATCTTTATTTACAAATCAAAATAAACTCTAGGATTCATGAAAGTTGCACTAGAAGAGACAAGTATGGAGGTAGGTAACATCACAATTTTTTTTATCTAAGAGGGGTTTTTCTTCAACCTAATTATGTTCATTATTAATGTAGGCTTATGAAAATGTATCTTAAGACTCTTTTTAATTATGGACATGAAAATTGTTAAGGTAGTATCAAGGTAGGGTTGTCTAAGAAATGTTTGTTGATTTCTTGAAAGGATTGGACTTAGTGACCTACTTGCCTCAAATGGAAAGCAAGAAAGTATAAATAGAAGGTGTACATCAAGAGTTTGAGGTATTGCAATCTTATTGTAGCAATATTAGTAAAGTGTTAGTTGGTTTGCAAAATGCACATGAAAATAGTAGAGTGTGTGTTGGAAGTGAATGTATTATATTATGTGAAAGCATTAATTGAAATAGTAAAATAAGAACCAACAAGAAGGGAGAGTTGAGGGTGGTGTCTATATAGGGTAGATGAGTTATGTATTCTAATATATGACAAATTTTCTTGGATAGGTTTCATTATAAACCCCACTAAATTACTTAAAAATCTACATGTCTATATAAATTTATTTTGCCAAGTATGTATTAAATTAAAAAACTAATTATATATTTATATGTGTATGTATCATTTTACATTTAGAATGAATTGATTCTAAATTTTTTATGATAATTGCTTGTATTTCATTACCAAATGTTTATTCTAATTGATATAATTGATGTACATAATTAAAATATATTTTGAAAATTATTTAATATGTAAATAAAAGTTGATCTTAAGTAAATAAATTATTTAATATGATATAATGAATTTCCTCTTAAGTATCACCATCGAAGGGTATGTGATATTCATCTACAAAGGGAATGAAACAATCTACAATAGGATCCTCTAGGAATGGAGAGATATGAGGGTCTTCATGGATCTCCTAAAGTCTATTCCAAAGTGTGGGGGGTAAATCAATATCCAATGCAATACACATAGAATCATGATCTTGATACTAGATCAAATCACTCCTACATGGTCAATGATGTTACACCAAGATTATATATTTTCTAGTGTTTCTAGTTTAGGTATGACTCCATACATAAAAGGAAAATGATTACACCACCTAAAACTTATGAAGATACCATTTTACAAAATAATCATAGTTATCCCTTTCTAATTTTACCACAAAAGGATGAATAGAGAAACCTATGATACCTCCTCAAATAAAACCTTAAAAAATCAATAAAATCAATACATAAAAAACATATCAAACAAATTCATCTCATGTAAGATGATCATTTTCAAGTGCCAAGATGTCCAAGTAAATGACTAGAATGTGAAATCACAAAAAAATGGTCATTTATTCAAGATTCAACTTAGTGTAGTACTACTAGTTGCGATCACTAAATCATCCAATGATTCTATAAAAGAACACAACAAAGTAGTACATGTATTGACAAGTTCATAGATATAACTTATGACTTTAACTTATGATTATTTTTATGATTTTGATGGAACTTATACTAATTCATCTTTAGATGTTAAAAAGTATTGTTTGAGTTGCATGGGCATTATGATGTTTTATTTTGTAGAATTTTTCTTATACTTTGATTTAAGTGGATAATATTTCTTAAATGATGCTTATTATTACCCACCTATTAATAATATTATAGATCTATGTGAGTTTCCTTTTTTTAAATTTAAGTTGCTAAATTGTATTTAATTATAAGTTTTTTTGGAAAGTGAAATGTAAATTAAATAGTTTGAAATTGTAAATTTTCCTGTTTGTATATATATGCAAATTATTTTCACATGATGGATGAGTTTGAGATAGATGAGCTATAAGGTCTAGTACCACATCCACCTCCACCTCCACCTCCACCTCCACCCGATTAGTTGAGACAGACAATTAGGATTAATATTGATGCTTTGATTAGAGATATTCATACTATTAGGCGTGAGCCTTATCCACCTCCTCAGTTGTTATGCCTTGCAGATAGTATGCAAGGCATTGTATAGTCTGTGCAGGCATTAGATAGCAAGCTAGATAGCTATCATAGTTGGTGTGAGGGATTGTGTGCATTTTATGTTGATGGCTTCACATACAAACAAGTTAATGAATTAAAAATAACAAAAATGGATTTGAAATTTTTTTTTTGAACCCTAAGATGGGTGAAGAGATAGATCCGAAGAAGCCACAGATCTCTATTCGATGGTGTAGGCACCCGGGTATTGCTAGCCACTTTTGGGAGTGGTGGAGGATGGTCTTTGACCATCCATCACACTCCAATCATGAGGTCCTGATGTATTTTTTGAAGAAATTATGGGCCGAATTTGAATTGGGCAAAAATCCCAATTACTTTGATATTAGATCATTTCAGGGGGTTGGGAGAGGCATGCCCCAAGATAGGCGAGGAGAAAAATTGAGCGACAGGGTTAGAAACCATGCGCACGATGATCCATTGGTTCCTCTTCCATCACCAGTTGTTCCAGCACCTACCCATCATCGAGCAGTGGATTCTACTCTAGGTTCATTGAGTGCCCTGTCGAGAAATTTGGTACAACAATTGTGGGAGGTGAGGGCTACCCCCTGCATAGCACATGTTTGCACGAGTTGTGGGGATGTATGTAGGGGTCCACAGAATGAGGCTACCCTTCGAGGAGATGGTGATTTTGATGATGTTGATGCTGCCCATGGTGGTTATGATGATGCCGAGGAGGCTGCACATGCTGATGTCATCTCTTCATATGTTGATCTCCTATGGGCAGACGATGATCAGCCTACAGAGGTACAAATTTATTTGTATAATTTACAGTGCAATATTAAATTCCTTATATATACACATATGAACCATAACATGAGTCAATTTTTTCTGAACAGAGGATGGATCATACCACATCATTGAGAAACCGACAACATGTTACCTAATACCTAGAGATGTTGGTGCCCCATTTACGGTATGCACTTTCATCTAGATACATTGTATTGATATGTACATTTAAAATAAACAATAGATTTTTTAATGTAATGATGTAAATATGATATTTTTTTCAATTTTGTAGGGTGCTTCGTGTAGCACTGAGGTGGGTAGTTCTTCACATGACCCATGGACCACTGACGCTCAGCCTCATATACCACTAGTATGTTTTTCATCCATTAATTTGAAGTGTTTACATGCTTACTAATTTATGTACAACTTTGATTCAATATTCATTATTTTTTGCAATTGTAGGCTTCTGGATTGTTTGATGGTGCATCACATGTACGCCTTCGACCATCAGTTACTTTTCCTGCATCACATGTATTCTTTTTTGTGATAATCTTGTAGTCTATATATATACTTTATAATTTATGTATATATACAAGTTTGATTCATGCTTTATATATGTTGTTCAAGTCGATACCCTACCAGTATTGGTATGGCTATGGGATTGAGCTAGACGCAACCATCGACATTATCATTTTAGGTGATGATTAGAAAAATAATTTCTAATTTATTTATACTGTGTACCTCACTTTTATAGGGATTATCAAAAATTGATGTACAATGTTTTTTTTGGTAGGACTTGACTATGACCACTTTTCTTGTTCATGATAATGGACCTCCACATACCAGTGAGGGCATTGTAGAGTATGGTTGGAAGGTCAAATTTAAATTAAATAGTTTGTAATTGTAAATTTTCATGTTTGTAATTGTAATTGTAAATTTTCAAGTTTGTAAATTTTCATGTTTGTAATTGTAATTGTAAATTTTCATGTTTGTATATATATGCAAATTATTTTCACATGATGGATGAGTTTGAGATAGATGAGCTATTAGGTATAGTACCACCTCCACCTCCACCTCCACCCCCTCCACCTCCACCTCCACCACCACCTTCACCTCCACCTCCACCAAATCAGTTGCGACAGACAATTAGGACAAATATTGATGCTTTGATTAGAGATATTCACACTATTAGGCATGAGCCTCATCCACCCCCTCAGTTGTTATGCCTTGTAGATAGTATGCAAGGCATTGTATAGTCTGTGTAGGCATTAGATAGCAAGCTAGATAGCTATCGTAGCTGGCATGAGGGATTGCATGCATTTTACGCAGATGGCCTCACATACAAACAAGTTAATGACTTAAAAATAACAAAAATAGATTTGAAAAAATATTTTGTGAACCCTAAGACGGGTGAAGAGATAGATCCGAAGAAGCCATGGATCTCTATTCGATGGTGTAGGCACCCAGGCATTGCTAGCCACTTTTGGGAGTGGTGGTGGATGGTCTTTAGTTCAGGGGGCTGGGAGAGGCATGCCCCAGGATATGCTAGGAGAAAAGTTGAGCGACAAGGTTAGAAACTATGTGCGCAATGATCCATTGGTTCCTCTTCCATCACCAGTTGTTCCAGCACATGCCCATCATCGAGCAGTGGATTCTTCTCTAGGTTCATTGAGTGCCTTGTTAGGCAATTTGGTATAGCAGTTGCGGGAGGTGAGGGCTGCCCCATGCTTAGCACATGTTTGCTTGAGTTGTGGGGATGTATATAGGGGTCCATAGAGTGAGGTTGTCCCTAGAGGAGATGGTGATTTTGATGATGTTGATGCCACCCATGGTGGTTACGATGATGCTAAGGAGGCTACACATGCTGATGCCATCTCTTCATATGTTGATCTCCTATGGGCAGACGATGATCAGCCTAGAGAGGTACAAATTTATTTGTATAATTTATAGTGCAATATTAAATTCCTTATATATACACATATGAACCATAACATGAGTCAAAAAAATTTTGAACAGAGGATGGATCATACCACATCATTGAGGAACCGACAGCATGTTACCTCAACACCTAGAGATGTTGGTGCCCCATTTACGATATGCACTTTCATCTAGATACATTGTATTGATATGTACATTTAAAATAAACAATAAATTTTTTAATGTAATGATTTACATATGATATGTTTTTTCAATTTTGTAGGGTGCTTCATGTAGCACTGAGGTGGGTAGTTCTTCATGTGACACATGGACCACTGAGGCTCAGCCTCATATACCACTAGTATGTTTTTCATCTATTAACTTGAAGTGTTTACATGCTTACTAATTTAAGTACAACTTTGATTCATGATCATTATTTTTTGCAATTGTAGGCTTCTGGATTGTTTGATGGCACATCACATGTACACCTTTGACCATCAGTTACTTTGCCTGCATCACATGTATGCTTTTCTATGATAATCTTGTAGTATATATATATATATATATATATATATATATATATATACTTTATAATTTATGTATATATACAAGTTTGATTCATGCTTTATATATGTTGTTCAGGTCCACACCACTACCAATATTGGTACGGCTATGGGGTTGAGCCAAATGCAACCATCGACATTATCATTTGAGGCACGATGATTACAAAAATAATTTCTAATTTGTTTATACTGTTTACCTGGCTTTTATATGGATTACCAAAATTGATGTACAATGTTTTTTTTTGCAGGACTTGGCTACAACCACTTTTCTTGTTCATGATAGTGGACCTCCATGTACCAGTGAGGGCATTGTAGAGCATGGTCGTATGGTAATTTATTTTAAATTTTTTAGTATTTAATTACTTTATAAGTGAAGTATGCAAGTAACTTCTTCTCATGTAAAATCTTTTAATAATGTACAGGAGGGTGCAAACACTGATACTGCACAGGAGGGTGGAGTCACTGATACTGCACAGGAGGGTGGAGACACTGATATTGCACAGACACAGGATGGTGCATCTTAGGACCACGTGCGGTAGGATGATTCATCTCAGCCACCTTCACATGGAGTGAAGAGGACTGCAGATGAGATGCACGCAAGTTCTTAGATTGTATATTTTAGATCATGTCATGTTATTGTATTGTGGACTTTTAATGATGACACTTGTTATGTTATCCTGAGACTTGTTATTATGTGATTATATATAGGACTTTTTGTTATGTGTTATGTGATTATATATAGGACTTTTTATTATGTCATTTCCTCGCTATTATGATATCAGGTCGTGTTATGTGATTTGCCGCACTCTAGTGATTATATATGTGATACATTGTTTTGTTATTATGTTATTTGGACTTGTTTTAATGTCATTTCCTTATTAACTTATTATTTCAAGACTTGTTATTATGTCATCAAGAATTTTTATGTGATTGTATATAGGACTTTATATTTATGACTTGTTATGTGATCTATTTATGACTTTATATATTAACATTGTGATTGATCATCTTATAGTGCAACAATTTATAATTCAATGTGCATAAAATAATATTAAGAATAAGATAACTAATACAATATTGTTTATGAAACCAAAATTGTATCAAATGTAGACAAATACAATGTTAAAGGGACAAAGAAAAACAATTATCATGATTAAATATAAAAGAGTTCACACAAGTAACACAAACTTACATGCATATAAATTTGATTCAACCTAATGTACCATCTGCATCCTCTCTCTTCTCCAATGCGTTTATGATTGCCTCATGCTCTTCTACTGAAAGTGTCCACAATACCTTATTAGCAAGTCTACCTTTGTATCTTTCTAATTTGATGTTTGTTGCCACCACCAAATGAGAATAGTGTATAATCTTCTTTTTTGATTGGTAGTCTTCATAAGCTAGTAAGCCATTCCTTCTTGTTAAGTATTTGCGTAGCCATGTACCAACCACCACAACAGACCCAACTGGATACTGAAAACCATCATCATCTACTTGATCACATATCAACTTTTTCTTAGGTTCTACACATCTAGCTAGCCAATACTCAACCTGCTCATCATTATCCTCAGGTGCAACAATAGCATATAAAACAAATTTAAGTATAATGTGTAGAAATAAAACTTGTTAGAATTTATAATTCAAATATGTAATCATAAATTATATGACAATACATTAAAATATATAATTTAAAGTTATAAACAATAAATTGAATTAAATTACCAGGTTGTATGAGGTCTGAAACATGATCTTAATCTTCTGATGCAAATGCATGATTGGGGTCTTCATTTCTTCTAACATCTTCATATTGTGTCTCAGTGGGTGTTAAGGATTTATGTTGCCATTCTTCGACCCATTCCATATTCTCGCATTCTTACCATTCACCTGCAACACAAAATTGACAAAAACATGCAAGCTCTCTAGTCCATATAGTCCAAGTGTTAGAATTAGAACTCTTAAATGAATGCCATCTAGCTGACCCATTTATTGTATCACAATCATATCTTGGAAGGATATTCTCCTCTTTAATTAGCCAGAATAAATGTCTAATTGTAGAGTTCTGACTTGATCATGTGGATAAATTTGCACTACACCAATCCACAATTGCAATTGCATTTTTAAATTTAGCCTTTTCCTCGAATTTAAGTTGCTCTCTGCAAAGGGCTCTCTTAACACATGCACTGGCACCATCATGTTCTCCTTTCCCATGTCCAGCCTCAAAAAAACTCCAAATGTGTTTGATATTAGTTTTCTTATGAATCCTACTCAACCAATAAAACATTCTAGCATTCTTGAATTGCCCTGTGCAATTATTAGACCATATTAGATGTTGTGTCATCTGAATTTCTCTCTCCCTCAAATTCTGAAAAAAGGTTTTGAAGCAAAACTGGACAAACTCAGATGAGTGTAATTTATTATCACTCATATAGAAATGGTACTCTCTCAAAATTTTGTGATCCTCTTGTGTACTATCTGGTGCATGCCTATAGACAATATGGACAAAAAATGATACTTGCACTGAATTGTAGTATTGTGATTGTACCTCATCTTGTGGTGAAAGCGTGTAGTTCTCTACAAAGTCAACAACTGAAAGTATACTACCAACAAGAAATGTATCCTTACATATTTGAAACTGACCATCGAGCCATCTAGCATTTTGAGTGTGTTTAACATATTTAGGTATGATGTTACTCTTGAATTCATTCATAAATGCATGAACACTAACTTTTTCAGTGATTATATCGCATCATTTTCCAACCTTTCCATCCTTCAGTGGATACTCAATAGTTTTAAATCTTTTAACATCAATTAATTGTTGTCCAAAATCATTTGAAAGATTTTCATGCAAACATTCATCCAACAATGCAATATTGCCACATATATCACATACACCAGAAACACATGCATTGAAAAGGAAATTTTGTTCATTTAGTGGGTTGCAAAACAAACTTGAAATAAACTCCTTTATAGTTTCAGGTGGTATATCTATACCACATTCTTGGAACATTCCATTACTATGCATGGTAATGCATATATATCGAAATACATCATAATGGTAGCGAAATTGAACATGAGTTTTACAACAACATGTGACTCTTTCCTTGTTAATTCAAACATAACAAGGTTTACACTTTTCAAAAGACCTTTGACAAATGCTAATAGTCAACACCTTATCATCCAAAAAAAATTTATACAATTCAGTTTGAGTCATGTCCAATAGGTGTTTTGGATGTGGATCGCGAATTTTTGACCCAACTCTTAATTTAAGAACATCTCTAACATTAGGTGATACTCTCGTATTATCGTGCCAGAATTTTTTGATCAAATTTTTTACTTCACCATTAAGTTTCATATCAGACCTTGGTAGTCTACCACTAAAAGTCCACAATTTGTTTGCCGGATCACTTTCAAAATTTACTCTTCTTTTTATAGCTCTTGACAAAGTTTTACGATGAATATTAAGATATCCACTTATGTTACTCATCATTCTTTTATTAGAAGTTATTTGACTTACTAAAGCTGTTGTTATTGGCCGCTGTGCCGCATTTTTATCTTTAGAATGACTTTTCTTTCCAATTGTATCAAAGGCACTAGCAACAGTCGATACAACTTGTTTTAAAGACTCCTCCTTCTTCTTGGGTTTGACATAAAAGCCTAACTTCTTCATCACTTTTTGTATTTTAGTCATTTTAATTAGTTCAACCATTAATTGACATTGAAACCCAAATTTCTTATTATAAAAAAAATGTATAAACGATCTATTTGCATGTGTCCTAATCTGTCTCCATGAAACCAAGCTAGGAAGGTTGTCTAGTACATCACTTTTAATTTCAAAATTTTCATTCATTTGATTATCATTCAAACATGTTTAATTTTCAATTGGTGTTTCCATGTCTACATGCACATTATTGGTTTTAGTTGCAGGTGGATTTTCAATTTCATTTGGAGTTTCAAATTTGGTTTCAATTTCAGGTTCAAGTTGAGATCTAGTTTCAGTTGAGGTTTCAATTTGGATTTCAATTTCACTTTCAACTTGACTTCTAATTTCATTTGGGGTTTGATTTTCAATTAGAATTTCATTTAATAAGTAACCTGCTTCTACTAAATCACCAATTTCTTCATGAGAAAAAACATAGGGTAGTGAAAACATACATGTATCCAATAATGGATTAGAAGATGCACCTGAATTAAATGGTTCTATTGTGTTTCCTTCATCAGCATTTATGGTCTCATTGATGTTCTCCTCTTCTAAAACGATTGTGGAACTTGAAGCTCCTTGTCTCATTCTTGATCTTATCTCTCGTTGACGCATTGCCTCCTTCTCCCTATTTGCTGCAATCTCCTCAGTTGTTAGAACCTTCCTTTGCCTCTTCTTGCGTTGATTAGATCCCATGGCTACACCAAAATTTGAATTTGAATCAATCTCCTTACCAAATCGACAATAAGACAAACAAAGAGAATGATTAATCAAAACATTCTCTTTGCAGATCGTACCTATCAGCCAATGATTGAAAAATCATTCAATCATTGGGATTTGTGCTTATGGGCCAGATGTTGTTCTCAAAATCTGATTCACTCTAAAATCCTTATAATGATATGATAACATTGTATGTAGAAGAGAGATTAAAGAGAAGGAAACTTTCAGAACAACATATGACAAGGTTTGATTAACCTTCTACACTTCGACCTTATCCAAAGCTCAGGCGGGTATACCTTCGTGAACTCAATTCACACTTTTAAAAGATAAATCCATAGCAAACTAGTCCAAAAAACCAGTGGATCTAATCACCTTAAAACTAATTGAAACAAACGAATGAAAATTATACTCATGTTCAGTATTGATCTACAAGATGTATAGAAGATAACCCTAATAGATATCAGTGCCTTATCCAAGGTCATAGAGCCATCTAAGTTCAAACAATACTTCCACAATCAAACATCTCTATAACATATTCCATCAGTTTGGCTTCTGTAGATCACTATACATGCCTGACACACATAAGAATTATTTCATACCATACTAAGTTGTATTCATCAAAATTCAAAGTATCCCACAAAGAATTTACTGGTAGAAAATGATTCCCACGTATTTAATTCCCCTCCTGAAGAGAAAAGCTAAGAAACATATCTACTGAAAGTCACCTTACAACCCATATTCAAATGAAATAACCCTAGATTACTCAGAATGAAATAGTAAACACTTGCAATCATACTTGAAGACAACACAAAGCTTAAGCTCAAAACCAATGGTCTGTGTATTAATATTTCTTCTGAAAGTATTACAAAAACATTCGAATATTCTCCATCAAAACTTGAAAAAGGCTCAGATAAATTTCTGCATCATTTTCTTACAATTCCTTGTGATCCTCCTTTCTACTAGTCCTGGTATCCATTTATAACAATATGGATGCACACATAGCTTTGGACTTTCCTAGGAGAGTTTGTTACAATCATTACTTCTCAAGAAGTAGTTACAAAATCTTTTACAAATGCAGTTACAAGTCTCTTTCAACACCCGCGGCTTCTTCCTCTTGTTGTTCTACTGCAACATTTTCTAATTGCTCAACATCAAGCATGGCATATTTTCTTGTCCATTCCTGATACACCTCATCAGCAAGCCATGAGAAGTTAATTACTTTTGCTTTTGTCTTGGGTAATCTTTTCCAAGAATTCCTCATTTTATTTACCTCTGAATTTAGGAGACCATAATGAGATTTGATTTTCTCAATCTCTTCAATTGTTTAACAAATATGGAGGCATTCTCTGATTTAACAATTCCTTTTATTCTCAGTGACAATTTGGCTTCCAACTCCTTAAGCCATATTTGTTTGTCCTTTAATTGGTTTGGGCTGACAAAACCTCCTGGGAGTAATTCAAAAACCTAATCAGTGTACTCTTTCTTGTACAAGTTGATCTTTCTATCTACATTATCTACTCCTTTTGCCAATTTTACTAAATCCTTTGTCATATCATTTGTAGATTTAATAATGGGGTCAGCCCCTACCTCATCATAGGATACATAAATCAGTTCTATATCCTGCTCTCTGGGTCTCCATTTATCAAAAATAGGCATTAATACGGCCTTGTCCCCATTTAATTCATTCCACATTTCCAAAATCTTACTCATATTGTTATACATTAATGAAGACCCTATAGTGTCAGCAAAACTTAAAATGGTAGCCCTTACCCTCTCTTCATATTTCTTTGCATATGAGGCTTGAGCCTATTTTAAATTCTCCAACTCATGGGGAGTGATCTTGATCAACTGAGAACTACAAGCTACTGGAGATGGTGGGAACTCAATAATGGGGCTGGGTGAATTCACAAAGCTGGTTCCTACTTTTGCCAACGAAGGAATTTGGCGAAAGTGGGAATTTTGGATTTGCCCGTGTTCGAGCGAAATGGAAATGTTTGCTCGGACTACCCCTGGGAGTTCGAGCGAACCAACCTTTTGACTTGGGTTCGCTTGAACATCGCGTAACTTTTGGGTTCAAGCGAACCCACTTTAATATTAATATTTCAATGGGTTCGCTCAAACCCCCCATTTGCTCGAACCAGTTGCGGTTAGGGTTTTTTTAAAAAATTTATAAATATCGAAAATGACAGTTAAAAGGTCATTATCAAATTTGACTTTTTCTGTCTGGTGGGGGTTAGATCGAACCAGTCGTCAGCATCACGTCACCAAGCTTTGTCTACAACAGTTAGCATCTTTCCTATTTCAGTTTTCGACCTTTGTTATATCAGGTGCACAAAATAACCCTTTGTTTGGTTTAATAATGTCTTTTTTTTTTAAATTTGTAAATAATTTGTTTGTTAATTTATTTTTTTAATTAAATAATTGTATATAGTTATTGTTTTTCAACATTTTAGAAAAATGTTTGATAATTTAATATTTTTCATTATTTTAGAAAAATGTTTGATAATTTATTGTTTTTCATTATTTTAGAAAAAATTTTGACAATTTAATGTTTTGATTGAAATGTGTCAATTTGTTTTTAAAATTACATAATTGTATAGATGTATATTTTTTTCGACATTTTAAAAAATTGTTATGAAAAACATAGAAAACTAACCTGTAGTAAATCAAAACTTAGAAAAACATTAGCAAAAAAAGAAAAACGTTAGAAAAATTAATTTAAATAAACATTAGAAAATTTAGATAACAAATTTAAACAAATTAAATTTCCTCTACAATGTGACCCATTTTCACATCCTATTACACACACAACATGACCCCTTAAGACTACATATGACACTATAACATAGTAGTGTACATGTATGACATTCCCTTTAGGATCACATCTAGTGTCCTAAGGGGTCATACATGGTTCTAAGGGGTCACACATATGTTATTGTGTGGGGGAAAAAGTGACACTAAGCAAACATGCCCTAATCTCACCTTTTGACATACATTTGTGGAATACGAAAGAGCCTAGAGGTATCACACAATTGGCTACTTTTTTTTGTGGAAGAGAGAGCCATGGTCTACCTATTAGGATTTCTATTCCTTTGTTGTAATTGAAAGATAAAATGATGCAAGTTCAATTCCTAACCACAAAGTGCAAGTATGAACTAATAACAAGATTGCAGAATTAGTAAACACAAGGACAAGACAAGAATGCAGATGTGTACCTAGAGTTAAAATATGAGTGAAAATGTTCGGGACGGGGCACGGGCGCCACTGTCCTGATTCTGCTCCTGAAACTGCTCCTGAAACTACTGTTTTGCAACCTGAAAAGCTGTCAAAAATGTTGAAACTTGTTGTCTGACAGAAGGACCAGGGCGCCCAGCGCCCCTATCCCAGGGACCAGGGTGCCCAGTGCCCCTATCCTGGTAGGACCAGGGCACCCCACGCCCCTGTCCTATCTTTCTGGGCTGGAATTTGGTGTGAAGTTCAGTCTCCGTCTGCTTCCGTCGAATCTGCAACTTGCGGTGTCCTTCGAATCCCGAAACCTGCACTTATATCTGAAAAGGTATGGTGGGCGGCTATATAGGGTTTTGCCTTAGTCAAACCCCCACTTTGGTGATTTCCACCTCCATGAATAGCCAAGTTGTATTGTAAAAGTAATGTGTGTGCAGACCTTGTGTGTGTGCAAGATCCTAAAATGCAAGTAAGCAAACTAGAGCAACCTAGAAAGTAAACCCTAATTGCTTGTAAATGATAATGTAAATGCTCCAAATCAAGATGTAAGGAGATCTAAAGCATGAATACAAGTGATATAATGAGGCTTATGCAAAGACATGAAAACAACATGAAATCATACCCAACCCCAAGGGAGGGGTACAAGCCAATCTTCAATCGGTGATCCCTTATTGTTCTTCAATGTCTTCAAAGCCCTAAATGGATGAATGAATTTGATGAATGCTTGATGGATGGATGTTTTAATGTTGTTGAAGTCTTCAAAGATCTACTCTTTCACTGCATAGAAAGCCCTTGAAACCAAAAATCTTGATCCTTTCAAATGAAGAAAGAGAGCTCTTATATATGAAACCCTAGGTCTTAATTTCAACTTTTGGCCGACCTAGAGATTGAATCTCCCGCCAATTTCTTGGGGTTAAGCTTTATTTTATGATTGGATCATGCTCCTAAAATTTCGGCAAAAATGTCCGGGACCATGTGCACGCCGGGCGCCATGGTCCTCTCCGGGCGCCATGGTCCCGACAACTTTACACCAAATTTTCAGGGCCATCGGATATGATGATTTTAGAGAGAATCCCGAAGTTACAGGTGATTTTGAGATGTTTTGACCCCCGAAATCAAGCCCCCAAGTTCAAAATAGGACCTAATTAGGGTTTTTGATTAAATGATGTATTAGAGGAATAAAATGAAAGGGGCACACTTTAATGAAAAGGGCCCAACTTTATGATATGGGAGATGATAAAATAGAACCTTAGACCTAATTAATTTAATTAATTAAGTGCTAAGGGGAAATGCAATGCAAAATGAAAAATGCGCCAAGGTGGGTGCTAAACTAGATGTGAAATTGTACCACCCTAGCAAGTGCGTACAATTTATGACACTACATTTAGCCCCCACTTTAGCGGTCATATGAACACTACGTGCATATGCAAGCTAAAGTACAAAAAAGTAAACATTATTTGAAAAAGGATATATCCATAAGTTGTCGGACGAAGCCCCCAGCGGTATCTACAGTACACAGTTAGGAACCGCACCCTACAAAACACATGTTAGATCACAGAATCACCTAATGCTTACTAAGGAAGGTGATGAAAATTCAAGGGTAGCTATATGCCCCCCCCCTGTTTCGGCTTGCTAATTTTAGTGAGTTGAAACAGGGTATCATGTTTACCACTTCGAATTGTTAAAGAATATTGATGACAAATGCTCACAAGAGGATTCGATATGAGATCAAAACTAATGGAGAATCATTTGGTAAGAAAGAGGACCAAATCTCAATTACAACACAACAAAGAGTGTGAGGATTTGAGAGTTCTATAACACAAGATCAAGGATGTAAATGGAAACAAAATGCAAAGAGAAGAAAAGAAAGGAAAAAAAAGCATGAATACACACATTGGTGATCCATGAGAAGAATAGTGAGAGAGAAAACATGGACTTCTCACCCCTAGATCTTGTCTAGGTGATCCATGGGAAAAAGGACATGGAAAACTAGCCCCTAGAGTCTGTCTAGGTGATCCATGTAAGGGAGGAGAGTGAGAAAGTCTAGCCTTATGCCGCTAGGTCCACTCAACCTCGTGCATGTGTGTGTAAGTGAGGTTAGAAGCACCTCATAGGAGTCTATGCCTGAGTATGCTACAACCTGTATATGTATAGTACAAAAGCATGACATCTTGCTCTAAGAGTCTGTGCTCTGGTTCCGAGAATAATCACCTTGCATAAAAGAAAAATGGAGACATCTCGCTCTAAGAGTCTGTGCTCTGGTTCCGAGAATGACCCATTTCTCAAAAAGTGTAATGTTTATGTCATAAGAAAAGTAGAACAAGGATACCTACCTTCATCACAAAAGAAGATACCCCAAAAATGCAACAATGTCATAGATCCAAGCAAGAGAGTTTTGCACTCTTTAAGCAAGGATAAGATAGTTGAAAAGGGATATCTTGTAGTATGTGTAAAGGAAATCCTTAGAGGAGAAGAGATCTTTGTACAAAAGACACCCATCCCCGAGAGGAATTGTCTAAGAAGAGAATAAGAATGCAATACTTCCTTCTTTTGTGAGGTGAAAGTGATTCTTAATGAAGGATGACGCTCTTTTTAACCCAATTGGGAGAGTGAATTCATTGTGGATGTATTTTACCAAGTGCAAAAGAGGTTGTAGTCAAGGACTTACACCCCTTGTAAGAGAGAATCCTTGAACAAACAACAACAAATACATACAAGGAATAACATCAAGTAATAAAGTTCACATCATCCATGAAATAGGAAAAAGTGGATCCTTAGATAAAAATAAGAAAAGATCATTGCCTCCCAAGGATAAGGTCAATGAGAAGGACTTACACAATCTTCCAGGGAGAGATTTAGACATAAACAAAATGTACCACATACTCACATGAGTTCATGCAAGAAAGACATTAGTGTATGTAAAATGCTCCTCACAAGAAGTGGGTAGGATAAGAAAGAGAATACACATCTTCTCCCATATCTAGGAAAAGAGAATTCTAAAGCAAAGATGATCAATATTTCCACACTATTACCCCATAGAAAAATTAGGCTATTATGTTTTTTCAAAAATATGATTGCACTTGAAATTGTACCATCATGAATGACAATGAGCCCCCAGTAAATGAGCTACCAATGTCACACAATGATGAGCAACATAATAGCCATTAATGTTATTGAAAGACATGATAGATTGAATGAGGTATTTGAATATGACATGTTGAATGCTCAACTATAAGTGAGATCAAAAACATGTATAAAATGATAAAAATTGAAGAAGGAATGTTACGAGAAATCTTAGAAGAGAGATGAGTGTAATTTATTAGAGCCTTATCCCTGGAAGAAAGGAATTTATGATGAATAGGAGATAAAGATTCATAAGTGGATTTAGAAATTTGAGGGGAGTAATAAAGAGATTTGTTCATCACCAAGATTTCCTTATGAGGGGAATGAGAGTTGATAGAAGTAGAAGATGATTTAGTTGAAGTGAGATCATCATTACTACTAAATATAGCATTCACATTGAGAGATGGTCTTTTAGATGCTTTGGTGGGCTTAAAAAGATCGTATCCAAGTCCAAATGAATATTCATGCATGTTATGTTCTAAAGGAACTTTAATTCCTTGTTCATTTGTGCCACAACCATTTCCACTATAGCCACTCTTAGCCAAAATATGAAAACCACGACCATAACGATTAGCCATTTCAGAAAGAGAAGGTGGTTTCTCATAAGACAAAGAATCAAATCCTTTAGAATTAGAGGTGTGAGGAGAAGAAGTTTGAGAAGTGGCCACAAAATTATTGCTCATAGGTTCAGGTAAGACTGATTGATCTCTAGTTTCTTCCTTATTTTTAACTTTAAGCTCTCTAGGAGGAACCCTATACTCACCTACAAAGGTGGGATTAAAATCAAGAGATCCCCAATTGTCTTCTGCGAGAACCTTCTCAGGATCAAAAGCCTTTTCATGTGTAGATTCAAGCTGAGAAGAATCTTCTTCAGGAACTTCAGACTCATCCAAAGAATTTTGATTATTAGAGGGTGATGATTCATCTATAGGTATCTTGTTTAACGAGTCATCACTAGAAGAGGAAGGCTTAGAAGAACTCCCTTTGGAAGTAGATGTTTGCAAACAAGCTTGAAAATTAGTATCACCTATCAAGGTATATGCCTTATTGTTATAAATAAATTTAACTTGTCTATGCAATGTAGAGGGGACAGCTTGCATACTGTGAATCCAAGGTCTCCCTAATAACAAGTTGTATGTTATATTTCCCGACATAACATGGATAGAAGTAGGTAAAGTAATAGGTCCCACTGTGATGCGTAAGGTGATAATACCTAATGAAGACTTAGCCACATTATCAAAGCCTCGAATAGGATGAGAGTCAAGCTCAATTAGGGATGTATCCACATTCATCTTTTGCAAGAGATTAATGCTACACACATTAAGACCAGAGCCATTATCTACTAGTGTTCATCTTATAGCAGTATCATTTATGATAACCACAATCATCAAAGGATCATATTGATGTTGAATTTCACTAGTAGGTAACTTATCTTGAGTAAACACAATATGAGCCTTAGGATTCATCACAGAGTTAACCAAAGACACTATATTACCAGATGTATTAGGTGGAGGAACATTCAAATCTTTCAAGGCATCTTGTAACATTCCATGATGAGCGGAAGAAGTTTGGATCAAATCCCAAAGGGATATCTTAGCAGGGGTAGCTTTAAGTTGTTCTATGAGATCATATTCCTTACTAAGCATTTGTGAAATACGAGGAGCTTGAGGAAGAATAGGTTGGGGATTAGGAAGAGACACTGGAGTAATAGGAGGAAGATCAAGCTGCCTATTATTTCTAGTATTATAAGTATGGGCAACAGCATGATAACTCTCTCTAGTCAGTTTCTTAGCATACTCATAAGGGCTCTTAGTAGAATAACCTCCTTGCACAGTAATAATAGGTTTCTTAGGAGTGCAAAAATAATCATTAGCATAACCACCTTGAACCACTAAGATAGGGTTATTTAAAGGTTGAGAATTTTGAGAAGGACAAGCACCTTGGACAGTGAAGAGAGGTTTGTTAGGTGTTTCATTCACATGTATCAAATTGATTGAGGATGGTTTAGAGGAATGAACAAAAGTGTTGGAAGAATTATTGATAGTCTTCTCTTGCACTAAAATCTTATCACGGATTAAGTCAATTTTAGGAGTAATACTAGGAAAGGTCATATCATCCTCTATCATCAAAGGATCTACATGGGGAATAAAATCTCTAGGAGAAGGATCAACATTACTCTCTAAAGTCCCACTTTTCAGAGGGAGATCTTTGAAAGAGATGTTAACCATCTTGTTTTGAACTAGGGTTTCCTTATGAGTAGAACCAAGTTGAGGAGAGGGAGAATAATTGAGATTCAAGGAAGGTGAGAAACTATCAAGGGAGTTTTCAATCTTGATTTCATCCCCTTTGGCTAGGGTTCTCTCATGGGGTAAAGAATAGTCCACACCTTCTTCTAATGGTTCATCCCAAATAGTGAAGTGGTTGAAAGGAATGTTTGAAGTATTGTCAATTTCGGGAGAGGAGATAACATTGTTTATTAATTCCTCATCCTTAGGAGGGAGAGCATAAATAGATGTGTTAAACTCATCCTTTTTCCTCAAAATATGTTCAATATGATCTTTAGGGGAGAGAGAATTAAGGAAATTGCTTATTATTTCATCTTCTTTCTCTAAGGGATGCTTATGGGTAAGACAAACTTTAGGAGAAGGATAAGCATTTATCATTAATTCATCATCTCTAGTGAGAATTTTGTTGGAAAAGGAAATGCCATCACTAGGAAATGTAGGGATATTGTCAACTTCTTGCACAAAATAATCCTCATGAAGGGAGTGTTTTTTAGGAGGAACATGAACATATTTCTCCAAAGATTCATGCTTAGGAAGGAGATCTTTGAAAAAAGTGTTCATAACCTCTTGTTGCACTAACATGCCCCCATTGGAATGACCAACTTTAGGAGAAAATAAGTCAATGTCCATAAATACCTTTTCACTTAGAGAGGCATAATGTAGGGAAGATGAAGTAACATTAAGAAAGGTGTTTATGATATCATTCTCTTCCTCTAGGATAGCTAAATAGGAAGGGCACATTTTAGGAGAATTGTCAAGATCACTCTTAAAGTCTTCATCCTTAGAGCATGGGAGAGTCCCAAAGGGATTGGTAGCAACTCTTTTAGGCACTAAAATGTTGTTATATATGGGGGGAGGTTCTTTAGGAGAAGGAAAAATTGAAACAAGGGAAGCTAACCCATTATCACATCTATGAAATGAATGCATCATGACAACAATTTTCCTCTTTCAAATGATAAGACATGCAAAATAGAAGGAAATGTTTAATTTTAACCAATGCAAGCACTTAGAATGCAGATTTAGAAAATGAAATTTATGATTCAAATGAGTTCCTAAATCAGATTTGAAATTATTGATCCCAATTAAGCTATCCACAAGTTCAACTTTGAATTGAAAAATTAAGGTTTTAGCAAAAATTTCCTCTAGATTTTTGAATCTTGCAAGAAATTAAAACTTGTAAATACAAATTTGAATTTGAAATAGCATAAACACTCAAATTTGAAAACACAAATCAGAATTAGAGAAGATTGGAGTTTCACGTCGGGTTCACCAAAATGTGTGGGGGAAAAAGTGACACTAAGCAAACATGCCCTAATCTCACCTTTTGACACACATTTGTGGAATACAAAAGAGCCTAGAGGTATCACACAATTGGCTACTTCTTTTTGTGGAAGAGAGAGCCACGGGCTACCTATTAGGATTTCTATTCCTTTTTTGTAATTGAAAGATAAAATGATGCAAGTTCAATTCCTAACCACAAAGTGCAAGTATGAACTAATAACAAGATTGCAGAATTGAAACTAAACAATGGAAAGCTATAAACACAAGGACAAGACAAGAATGCAGATGTGTACCCAAAGTTAAAATCTGAGTGAAAATGTTCGGGACGGGGGCGCAGGCGCCACTATCCTGATTCTGCTCCTGAAACTGCTCCTGAAACTGTTGTTTTGCAACCTGAAAAGCTGTCAAAAATGCTGAAACTTGCTATCTGACAGAAGGACCAGGGCACCCAGCACCCCTATCTCAAGGACCAGAGCACCCAATGCCCCTATCTTGGTAGGACTAGGGTGCCCCACACCCCTACCCTAGCTTTCTGATCTGGAATTTGGTGTGAAGTTCAATCTCCGTCTGCTTCCGTTGAATCTGCAACTTGCGACATCCTTCAAATCCTGAAACCTGCACTTATATCTGAAAAGGTATGGTGGACGGCTATATAGGGTTTTGCCTTATTCAAACCCCTACTTTGGTGATTTCCACCTCCATGAATAGCCATGTTGTATTGTAAAAGTAATGTGTGTGCAGACCTTGTGTGTGTGCAAGATCCTAAAATGCAAGTAAGCAAACTAGAGCAACCTAGAAAGTAAACCCTAATTGCTTGTAAATGATAATGTAAATGCTCCAAATCAAGATGTAAGGAGATCTAAAGCATGAATACAAGTGATATAATGAGGCTTATGCAAAGACATGAAAACAACATGAAATCATACCCAACCCCAAGGGAGGGGTACAAGCCAATCCTCAGTCGGTGATCCCTTATTGTTCTTCAATGTCTTCAAAGCCCTAAATGGATGAATGAATTTGATGAATGCTTGATGGATGGATGTTTGAATTTTGTTGAAGTCTTCAAAGATCTGCTCTTTCGCTGCATAGAAAGCCCTTGAAACCAAAAATCTTGATCCTTTCAAATGAAGAAAGAGAGCTCTTATATATGAAACCCTAGGTCTTAATTTCAACTTTTGGCCGACCTAGAGATTGAATCTCCTACCAATTTCTTGGGTCTAAGCTTTATTTTATGATTGGATCGTGCTCCTAAAATTTTGGGAAAAATGTCCAGGACCATGTGCACACCAGGTGCCATGGTCCTCTCCGGGCGCCATGGTCTCGACAACTTTTCACCAAATTTTCAGGGCCATCAGATATGATGATTTTAGAGAGAATCCCAAAGTTACAGGTGATTTTGAGATGTTTTGACCCCCGAAATCAAGCCCCCAAGTTCAAAATAGGACCTAATTAGGGTTTTTGATTAAATGATGTATTAGAGGAATAAAATGAAAGGGGCACACTTTAATGAAAAGGGCCCAACTTTATGATATGGGAGATGATAAAATAGAACCTTAGACCTACTTAATTTAATTAATTAAGTGCTAAGGGGAAATGCAATGCAAAATGAAAAATGCACCAAGGTAGGTGCTACACTAGGTGTGAAATTGTACCACCCTAGCAAATGCGTACAATTTACGATGCTACAGTTATAACACATGCGTGACCCCTTAGAACCGCATATGACCCCTTATAAAATTATAGTGTGAACAACATACCCCTTAGTCCATCAAATAGTGTCTTAACACATGCGTGACCCATTACAACCGCATATGACCCTTTATAAAATCCTAGTGTGAACGACATACCCCTTAGTACATCACATAGCCTCTTAAGGGGTCGTATGTGGTCCTAAGGGGTCATGCATGCATTAACACATGTGTGACCCCTTAGTAGGTCACATAGGACCCCTTATAACATCCTACTACTATACATATGACATTCCCCTTAGGATCACATAGTGTCATAAGGGGTCATATTTGGTCCTGAGGGGTCATGCATGTGTTATAACATATGCATGACCCCTTAGAACCACATATGACACCTTATAAAATCCTAGTGTGAACGACATACCCCTTAGTCCATCACATAGTGTCTTAAGGGGTCATATGTTGTCCTAAGGGGTCACACATGCATTAACACATGCGTGACCCCTTAGTAGGTCACATATGACCCCTTACAACATCCTACTGTACATATGACATTCCCCTTAGGATCATATAGTGTCCTAAGGGGTCATATGTGGTTAGAACCACATATGACCCCTTATAAAATCCTAGTGTGAATGACATACCCCTTAGTTCATCACATAGTGTCTTAAGGGGTTGTATGTGGTCCTAAGGGGTCACGCATGCATTGACACATGTGTGACCCCTTAGTAGGTCACATATGACCCCTTATAACATCCTACTATACATATGGCATTTCCTATGTGTCCTAAGGGGTTGAATATGTGGTCCTAAGGGCTCATGAATGCATTAACACATGCATGACCCCTTATTAGGTCACATATGACCCCTTATAACATCCTACTGTACATATGACATTCCCCTTAGGATCACATAGTGTCATAAGGGGTCATATGTGGTCCTAAGGGGTCATGCATGTGTTATAACATATGCATGACCCCTTAGAACCTCATATGACCCCTTATAGAATCCTAGTGTGAACGACATACCCCTTAGTCCATCACATAGTGTCTTAAGGGGTCGTATGTTGTCCTAAGGGGTCACGCATGCATTAACACATGCGTGACCCCTTAGTAGGTCACATATGACCCCTTATAACATCCTATTGTACATATGACATTCCCCTTAGGATCATATAGTGTCCTAAGGGGTCATATGTGGTTAGAACCACATATGACCCCTTATAGATTCCTAGTGTCAACGGCATACCCCTTAGTCATACCCCTTAGTCCATCACATAGTGTCTTAAGGGGTCGTATGTTGTCCTAAGGGGTCACGCATGCATTAACACATGTGTGACCCCTTAGTAGGTCACATATGACCCCTTATAACATCCTACTATACATATGACATTCCCCTTAGGATCATATAGTGTCCTAAGGGGTCATATGTGGTTAGAACCACATATGACCCCTTATAGATTCCTAGTATGAACGACATACCCCTTAGTCCATCACATAGTGTCTTAAGGGGTCGTATGTTGTCCTAAAGGGTCACACATGCATTAACACATGTGTGACCCCTTAGTAGGTCACATTTGACCCCTTATAACATCCTACTGTACATATGACATTCCTCTTAGGATCATATAGTGTTCTGAGGGGTCATATGTGGTTAGAACCACATATGACCCCTTATAAAATCCTAGTGTGAATGACATACCCCTTAGTTCATCACATAGTGTCTTAAGGGGTTGTATGTGGTCCTAAGGGGTCACGCATGCAGGATCCTCCACAACAGGATCCTCCACAGCAAGATCCCCCCTTGCCTGACATTGCTACTATTTTTCATTACAGTGATTGGGAGTTGTATATGTTGAGGGCCATACTAGATGACCCTCGTACTGATGGCGTGTACAAGAGTACGTGCACGTCCATTTTTGACAGTTTGCAAACATTGAGGGACCGCTTAGTATCTCATACCTCATTCTCACCTGAGGTTATAGAGGATATATATAGACAGTTGAGGAGTGAGGTGAGGGGTCCTCATTCTTTTGTTGATGTGGTGGGGGTGGTCTCGAAGGAGACCATCAAGTAGAGATGCTTCCCACAATATCAGGAGAAGAGTAAGGTGAGGGGATATTAGGTTACCAGATGTATCGACCCACAGGTTGCATCACTGATTTACCCACAATTCTTAGCAGCCCATGGTCATTATCCTAATAATGACCAGATTCCATTATACTTTGTACAGCAGGTATTTACTGAGGTTCATTGTCAGATGAAACCAAACTACCTTGATATTCTGGGATATTATGGATAGGGGAGGGGCAGGATTGCTGATAGAGATGCATATCGTAGGCGTGATAGAGCTCTGCCTAGACACAGGGACCTTGTTGGCCAGAGATTTCCTGCAGTAGTCCTAGCCATGGCACCCATAGTGGATCATGTTGTGATTGCTTCTCAGAGAGAAGAAATTGATAGGATTGGACAGACTGCATCAGCAACAGCCACCATATCTTCTGATAGGGTGGGCAGATATATGATGAGTCGACCACGTTCGTGATCATCCATAGATCATGCATCTTCTAGTCATGGGGGGCTTCAGATTCAGATGATCGGTATATTTCTGCTGGCATCCCCTCCCCAGATGAGGTAGCAGCTATAGTCAGAGGTAGTAGACATGTACAGATGTCACAGTATTTAGCCGAGGACCTACTACATGCTTATAGTTTTATTTCATCTCGACTTGGGATACCATTGGGTGATGTTAGAGAGGAGATTCTCAGAGATGGTCAGGCTATAGCGGCATCGATGCATACCCCGAGGCAGTCACAACATTCTCATCACTCTACGCATGCTCCAGGCACTGACCCACCTACAGATCACTCTGTTGCTGCAGAGGAGGAGCTACGAGCTGATCAGCTCCATATCAAAGATGAGGGCCGGTTGGATTCATTTGAGGAGGAGATACGAGCTGATCAGGTACATATCACAGATGAGGGTTTGGACTCATTTGAGGATGAGCTGAGAGATTTGAGCCATACTGGATTTATGGACATGCTACTATAGTCAGACACTTCATCCACGATGCCCACTCATCTAGTTAGCCCCTTGCACTCCTCAGTGATACGTACAGCTAGAGAGAGATATGCAGACATGAGTGATGTTGTTGATATGATCACGCGACAGGATCAGACTATACAGCCTACTCCAGGTGATACACAGGTATGTACACGTACATGTGCGTTTAAAATTTTAGAAGATATGTATACATACATTGCAAATTTGTACCTGATAAATCTATATATATAGATCTCATGTTTAATAAATAATCTAGAGTTCTAAGTTTTAATTTGTAGATCATTTAAATTGATTGTGGACTAATCCTTAAATTGACAGTTAGCTCATGTCACTCCTTCCTTGAGCTCTGAGCATGTGCGTAGGAGAGATTCTTTAGATGTTGTTAGTGTACAAGTTAGTTATGGTTTTTGGTATATATATTTGATGTACATGCACGTCTAGAGAGATGGATATATTATATTTAATATTTAAATAAATTCTACTTTTGCAGGACTCCCCCTCAGATGGTCGCTCAGTTCGTAGCCGACATGATCCCTGTTGATTTGCTCCAGACTTTATAGCTCATTTACATTTATCTTTTTATATACTTTCATATTATATATATTCATGCACGTACATGGAGTTTAGACTCTAGATTATACTTTATACCTAGTTTGTGTTTTACTCTAGATTATACTTTATACTTTATACATGGAGTTTAGACTCTAGATTATACTTTATACCTGGTTTGTGTTTGACTCTAGATTATACTTTATACTTTATACATGGAGTTTAGACTCTAGATTATACTTTATAAGTTTAATACATGTTTGATTATATTCTAGATTTATGTACATGATGTTTGATTAAATTAGATTTAAATACATGTTTGATTAGATTGTATATTTCATGCATGTACAATGACTTGTTTAGACTCTGATTATACATGTTTGATTATATTAGATTATATTAGATTATACATGAAATGAACAAACTAAACTTAATAGGTCATGTATTGAATAGTTCACATCTTGTACATTGTAGGTATGTGAGCTTCTAGGTATGTATATTGTAGTTAAATAGTTCATAGTTCATGTACATGTCCTAATTCCATATTAAATATCAATTTTACAAATGTACATATTACATTTTAATTTAAATATGCATTTTTTAATTAAATACAAATACAATTACATACAATTAAACATGTACATTTAAATACATCCTAATTTGATATAATGTATAAATAAACTTAAAAAATATTTATCCTTTAGTTTCAAATGTTCAAGTTACTTGAGATCTAGAATTTATCTTGATTGTATTAATTAGATTTATACATGTTTGATTAGATTAGATTTAAATACATGAAATTATTTTCAAATGTAAAAGAGTATGTATGATTATACATGTTTCAAGATTTTCAAACAAAAGAGTATGTATGAAATGAACAAACTAAACTTAATAGGTCATGTATTGAATAGTTCACATCCAGTACATGTATATTACATAGGTATGTATATTGTAGGTATGTGAGCTTCTAGGTATGTATATTGTAGTTAAATAGTTCACAACATGTACATGTCCTAATTCCATATTAAATATCAATTTTACAAATGTACATATGTATTACATTCTAATTTAAATATGCATTTTTTAATTAAATACAAATACAATTACATACAATTAAACATGTACATTTAAATACATCCTAATTTGATATAATGTATAAATAAATTTAAAAAATATTTATCCTTTACTTTCAAATGTTCAAGTTACTTGAGATCTAGAATTTATCTTGATTGTATTAATTAGATTTATACATGTTTGATTATCTATTAGATTTAAATACATGAAATGATTTTCAAATGTAAAAGAGTATGTATGATTATACATGTTTCAAGATTTTCAAACAAAAGAGTATGTATGAAATGAACAAACTAAACTTAATAGGTCATGTATTGAATAGTTCACATCCAGTACATGTATATTACATAGGTATGTATATTGTAGGTATGTGAGCTTCTAGGTATGTATATTGTAGTTAAATAGTTCACAACATGTACATGTCCTAATTCCATATTAAATATCAATTTTACAAATGTACATATTACATTCTAATTTAAATATGCATTTTTTAATTAAATACAAATACAATTACATACAATTAAACATGCACATTTAAATACATCCTAATTTGATATAATGTATAAATAAACTTAAAAAAAAATTATCCTTTAGTTTCAAAACAAGTTACTTGAGATCTAGAATTTATCTTGAACTTACATTAAAATTCAATTCATGTGGATTACTAAATGTATATATAGTTCATACCACATCAAGTGGTTCACAACGCTCTTCAATAACACTTAATATTTTGTCATGATCTTCACTATGTAGTCTCCACTTTTGAGACCGCCCTCGACGTGGAACTGTTTGAAGAATTAGGCCAACAGCAATGACCAAGTGACTATACTGATATACCTTGTTGTCAATTTGGTATTCAGTGAAATGAATCCCATGTTGAACAATTTTAACTTGTTTGAAATATGTCCCTTGCACTACAACTGATCCTGCATGTACATGTATATAAGAAATGTGAGAAATTAAAAAATTTCACATAAGCAATTTGTACATGTACATGTACATATTCAAATCAGAACTCAAACCTGTGGGAAATGACATTCCATCACTCATCTCAGATTTTGATAACTTCTTTCTCTCTTCTGTGCAACACAATAAATAATAACTAACACCTTCTATATTTTCATCTTCTACTATGACTGCAAAAATATCTCCTTCAATTTGACACAAGTTAAATAAATTCTAAGTTATATGTCATTTTTAAGGAAATGTTTACATGTGTACGTCATGTATGTACCTTTTTTAATCAATCCTGAAATATGATCGTAATCACCAGAAATCAAAGGAATGTCTTCAAAGTTTTCATCCTCATTTGAATCCTCGTATGTGTCAGAAACATCTAGTGGCATCATTTTCCATTCACTAACATATCCAAGCTCTTGGTTCTTGCAATCAACATAGTTTTCGAAAATGCATTCAGAACAAAAACATGAATAATCCCTAGTGTATAATGTCCATGGACGATTATCTGTACTCATGACACAATGCAAAGATCTTGTCCTCTCCACACTCTTGCATCCATGCATTGATTTTCTATCCACATCTGCAAAATGTACATGTGTACAAGAATGTACATGTAGATCAAGTTGTTAAATTAAAAAAATAAAAATAAAATACTAAAAGAGAACACGTACCGGTTATCTCCCAAAACACTCTATATGGAATGGGCTTATATGTTCTCGATGATGATTCCCCAGGATAATTCGGTTGCTCAAAGTGTTTCTTACACCATTCAACAACATCATGTGCATTTTCTATACGTTCTCCTGTGTACTTTATTTGATGCTTTCTTAGAGCACATTTGATACAAGCTCCTGCACCATCATGTTCACCCTTTCCATGACCACTCTCAAAAAAACTCCAAACATGTGGTATTTTGTCATTTCGATGATATCTACATAGTGCATAAAATGGCCTCAAAGATTTAAATTGTGTCGCACATCCATCAGACCAAACAAAATGTTTAACTATTGTTATGCCTCTATCTTTCAAATATTCAAAAAACTTCTTAAAGCAATGTTGTACAAAAAGTGTGTCATGCTCCTTATCATCACTGATATAAAAGTGGTACTCTTTCTTAATGACATGATTTTCAAATGTACTATCAACACCATCCAAATTCATCTATGCATGTTGATAACACACATGCACGAAAATAGCGATTTGCTTTGAAAAGTAATACTCTGATTGAATCTCTTTTTGATGTGCAAAAGAGTAATTCTCTGCGAAGTCAACTACAAATAGAATAGTTCCAAGTGGGAAAGTGTCTCTTAATCTTTTAAATTGTTCTACTTGCCACTTGGCAAAAAAACCATGGCATATGTATGGTTTTATCAACTTACGAAAATTTTCCATAAATGTTCCAATAGGTATTTCCTCTTCTACATAATCTAGTCTTGTAGATTCCTTTCCAAATTTTGTTTCAAATTTTTGGTACTTGTAACTCTTTCAATTTACCATCTTCCTCATTTTAGTATCTTCATCTCTCAAAGGCAATATAGCCAAGTCCCCGCATGTTCCACAAATTCCTCTTATGCAATTTATTTGACCGGTTGCATTATCATCTGATTTATCACATAAGATGGATGCTATGAATTGACTTGTTCATTTAGGAGGAGCATTTTCATAACCATCATTATCTTCTCTAATCTTTCAAAACACCTGATAGTACAAGTCAAATTTGATGTGATAACGACAACAACAAGTTTCGAAAACTTTGTTTAGGTTCACATAATATGGCCTTAACCGTTCAAACATGGTTTGTCCAACCTTTATATGAGGGTTTGTTTTAGTAAACAATACATACAATTCATGTTTTGTTGTGTCTATCCAATGTTTTACATGGAGATCATAATGATTAGGACCAATCCTTTGCTTGATAACATCTCTACTATTTGATGAAGGGCGAGTATTATCATTCCAAAAACTTGTCACAAAGTTCCTAACAACATCTTCAATTCTATCAGAACGAGGAGCTCTACACATAATTGCCCAATTCCCTTCTGAGGTAGTATCATCCAAAATCTTTCTCCTTTTAACATATTTAGATATTGTCCTTCTACTAAAACCAAACTCAAATGATAGTGAAGAGATTTGTCTTTTTTGAGGCAATCTTTCATTTACTAAAGATGTCAACATCACTCTTCTTGAAATGGTCTTATCTAGTTTTCAAGATTTTTTACCAATGTTCACCAAACCTTTCTTAACATTATCAACAATAGATTTTTGTAGCTGAGAAGATTTCCTCTTTTGACTTGTTGTATCTATACCCAACAATTTCATTGGATCTATTAAGTCTTTATGAGTAAGTACAATTGATAACAATTGAGCTTTTTCTAGTGTAGTATCAAGATTGTTGAAATGCGACATTATTTCTTTTCCACTTTTATTCATTGACCTCCTTTTAGTATGTCTAGGTTCTTCACTGAGACGTTTCAACTCATCCACATCCATTTCAAGTAAATGATCTAAATTTTTATAAGAAATATTTCTCTTCACCTGTTTAGCTAGATCCACAATATGCTCATCCATATCAGTGGTAGGAGGTAAGGAGCCTGACCCCTCTCCTTCAAAGGTCTCCATTGGTTCAACTTGGACAATCTCCTCCCTATGTTCATCAACTATATTGTGTTCTTCAATAGGTTCGTTTGCCCATTCTACACATAATTTAAGAGTTTGTGTAAGGTTCTTGAATTAATTAGAGATTATTCAATTAGGATTAAGAATAGGGATGAATTTTGCTTAAAGCTTTACATGTTAAAATTAGCCCATTCAATTTGGTTTATTAAATTTAATTACTTTCAGGACCTTATTGTTATAACTCTAATTAAATTACCTGTTTAGGTTTAAAGTTCAATTTGTTCTCAAGTTAGGATTAAAGTTCAATCTCTAATTTTGAGCACTAATTTAACACATAAAATAAAATACAATTACACAACAAGCAAGTTGATGGAATTTGAAATTTGCAAATACACATGTATTATCTCAAATTAATTATGCTTTCCAATTAAAACAAAATTATTTTTAATCCTATTAAAAATATTAGATAAAAAATATTGAATTCTAATTAATTGATACGTAATACATATTAAATTAAAAATACATACTTGCATCATGATATCTTTGTCTTCTTTGTTCTCGATATATTTCTTCCGTTTCGGGAGAATAATTCCTTGAAGTCTTATTTTGCCTTCTCTTCTTGTTTCCCATGCTTTTACAAAACCTTCAAATTATTGCCTTCAAAATAATTCTCAAATGTCTTCTTTCATCCAAAAATGCGAATTATTTTAATCATTTGGGTGATAAAAAACAAAAAAAAATTATGGATATTTATACGATTCCACAAATGAAAAAAAAAATGAAAAATGCGTCGGCCAGAGTTCGAACAAAAGCCGACAGTTAAAAATTGTTGGGTTCGCTCAAACATGACAGTTACAAAAATGTGCATGCCAAAATTGAGCTCATTGGTTTGAGTGAATGGGGGTTCGCTCGAACCGTTTTGGGTTCGAGCGAACCCAATTCGCTCGAACTCATGTTCGTTCAAAACTGCAAACTAAGGGTTTCTCCCAAAAACTTTCAAAGTTCTGAAGAATTAATGACTTTGGAGCTCTGGTTCAATGCACGAATGAAATAATCTTGATAACCCAAAAATATTAGATGGTAGTACTCGAAGCAAGCTTTCTAACGAGTATAATTTTGTTATATTTTGAATTTATTATGTTCTTGTTTTTTTAATTTTATGGAAAATTGGTTTTTCATCGAACATGAACTTCTCTGTTCAACGCATTGGGAAAGTTAAGAAACTAATTCAAAAAAATTCTGAAAAATATCTATGCCCCTGGTATTGATGTCTTCTTTCTAACAAAAAAAAAAATTGAATTTCGATTTATATAGAACAAGTTATGTGTTCAAACGTAAACCTATGTTTGAATTATGACTAGTCGGACTTCAAAACTTTATAAAATGAAAAATATTGAACATATCACTATAAAACCAAATGCAAGCCTTGGATATTGATGTTACAAACCAAAATTTGAAAGAATTGAGTTTTTATCCTTTATAGAAAAAAAGTTATGCGTTGCGGGAGGCACATCACTCTTAAAAAATGTAGTTTGTTGTAAGAAACTACTTTTCGAGGGAGATGGAAATTTTTTTTAAAAATCCTTCAAAAAAATTTGAAAAAAATGTATATAGAATCTACAAACAAAATGCTAGAAATCACTAATTTACATCATCTTCAAATTTTTAATAGTTTAAAAGTTATAGTTCTCGGAAGTTGAAGATTATTTTTAAAATGTACATCTCAGTGTCAAAAGTGGCAAAAAAGTGGGAACCATTATTATGAGTTCACCCGGCTGGTAGGTGGAGGTCTTGTAGGAGAAGAGGAGATCATCAATGTTGAGGAATCACCTTGATGGTACTGTCCTACCAACTGGCTTTGTAGCTTGGTGATGATGCTATCTTTACCTCTTACCTCTTCCTTGGCATTAATGTAAGCTTTTAAAACTGTCTCCAACTTAACTTGGAGATCTGCCTTTTCCTTAGCCTCCCTTTCTACTACTGCAACACTAAACTTTGCAATTTCTAGCACAGCGCTAGCAGCTTCCACTACCCCAGTGCTCTACACTCTTTTCACTATCATTCCTCCAAGGTAACTTGACCTTGGGGTGTCCTTATTCCTCTTATTTTCATCTCTTTTAAGAGACCACATGACCAATGCAGCACTATCTTTGCTGAAAGTGACACCCTCCATAGGTTTGGTCTCTTTTCTTACTGCCTCCAAAACCAAGGCATCTGCTATGTCCCATTCAAGGAGAATTAGTACCCTAGCCTGTGCTACCATGTCTCTTCCCTGTTCAGGAGTGATGGTTTTAAACTCATCAACCATTTCTTGCTTTATCTCTTCCTCCACCACAGCTAGATCTCTGTGGGGCTGCTCACCTTTCCTCTTTTCACACCTAGCATTAAATTTATCAATGTTCTGCTTCCACACAAATTGCATGAAAGCTCTTGATGTGACAAAGTTATTATCAGCCAAGAAATCTTCACTGGCTTGCTTGATCTCAGGATCCCACTCCTGGCCTTTGAACTCATTAGTAGTGATGTTCATTTCAGCAAAAAGGGGCTCTTCTGGCATTCCCTCTTCCACTTCATCATATGTGTATGCTATCTCTCCAAGGCTGCCTAACTGTAACAGTTGCTCAGCTGCTACCTGTTCATCTCCTATATGAATAGGGGATTGAGATGGAGAGTACAAAGGTTCATCAGATTGTACTTCTTTACCCACTCTTTGTTTCTTTGGGCTATCTTGAATGTCAATGACGTCCTGCATCTTCCTCTTCCCTTTTGAGGTAGAGGGCTCCCCTATTGTAGGCATCAACACACTGTAGTTGGACTTCTTATGCAACATGTAATCACCAGGAGTGATTTCTCTGGTAGATGCAGACCTATTTAGAACCAGTCTTGCTTTCTCAAGGTTGTTCTTAACTACAACCTCCATCTTTTCTTTCAATGTTTGCATCACATCCTCAAAACAAAGAATTAAGAACTTTATCTTCTCCTCAAAAGGGTGAAAGCTAGACAAAGGGTCATAGCTAGTGTCAAATTGGTGTACAAAGTCTAAAGATTTTTTGTAGGCCACCTACTTTTCCTTCCTCAACTCTTGCTCATCTAAATCAAACTCATTCCTAATGAGGTCTTCAGGAAACTGGAATTGGTGGGGTCTACCTTTGCATATTGCCCTCTTTCTGAACATGTCGTTGAGAAATCTTCAGGATCAACACATCGGGATACTGTAGTTGACAAATGATATGCTTGAAGGAAATCTTCAAAGCACTTCCAACCTCCTTTAATTATCACAAATTGGTGTGTTATAGTAACTGTAGGGAAAATGGTCCCTTTACCTCTGCCTGTTAACTCTGCCTCTTGCACACCACCAATCTGCCTAAGGATCTTTGTAATTGCCACTTTAAGAGGGACCTGATAAGGTAAAAAAAAAGGGAGTGCCTTTGAATCCATATACTCTAAAAACTGTGGAGACAAGGTATAAGTAGATATCACCCCAATTGTGGACAATTTTAACATTCTCAGCAAATTCTTTTGGCCTAATGAATTCCAAAAGAACCTTAGGAATTCTTGGATTTTCTGAACAGATAAGAATCCTAATCTTAGATGCAAAACATTTATCACACTTCAAGAAGCTTGCATCTTCTCTGTCCCATGATAGCACTATACCCCATAACTGCACTGGCATATTTTCTCCATTTTTCTCTTTCACAATATCCATTCCACTTGCAAAATAGTCACCACCTTTGAATAAAAATAAATGCATGAGGAGGGAGTACCATCCAAAAGGCCTATCCACTTTCCCATTCTTTATTCCTATCAGTCCTTCATGGATAGCATCAATGATAAAGGAAGCATAATCAAAGGTCACTGCCAAAGAGGGGTTCAAAATTTGAGCAATCATTAGCATGTAATGAGTTGGCATATTTGCCTCAGCATCTTCTCCTAGAATTTGGCAAAGTGACCAATATAATCCTTTGGCCCTAGGGGTAAACAGATTTAAAGAAAAAGGCTCCTCAGTGTTAGGTCCTACAACTATTAACTTGCCTATTTTCACAAAGAATTATTTAAAAGGCCCATTTCTAAGGTGGTTCCTCTACACACTATGAACCTGAGCTAGTGATTTAAAATTAATAGGCTCTAGAAAATTGGTAAATTCACTAAGCCCAAAAGCATTTTTGAACTCATTATTAATTTCAATGAGGGTTTTCCCACTTATATCCTTGACACTTCTTGTGATTGGGTCATAGTTGTGTGCAATCTGAGTTGGGAGACCCACATCCATGAATACTCTGGGAACCACCAATTTGCCTACATCCAACTCTTAGATACTGTTCAATGGGGCTGGGGAGTTTCTCATGCCAAAACCAACCTTAAATAATCCCAACCCAGACAACCCAATTTGAGGGTCTCTTAGCCAGTTACCCTTATCATATAATCCCTCTCCTATTTTTAAGCGAGGACCTCTTGGCACTAGTTCTTTTACCTTTGCTGCCACATTAGTTGACAATGTCAACTGTTCAAGGAAATCGTCACAGATAGCCCTCTCCTGGTAATTAACCTTTCCTGAGAATTCTTGTTTAGGTGCCATCTTAAAAAATATGCAAGCAATTTAACTATTACCCCCAACTGTTTTGTGACAAATCAAGACCTCAATTAAAACACACTATTAAGTAATTGCCAAACAAGAGTATAAGAGAACCTATTTTTTGCTTGAAGAAATCTACTCTGTAACTAATGAAATTTTCTCTGCAACTGAAGAAATTTGCTCTGCAAGTGCTTCTCTACAACTACTCTTCAAGATGATGCCTTCATTCAATGATACGAAATCATATATGGTAGTCGGGCTCTTAATTGCGACATTGATACTGCATGCTTCGACCGTCCCTTCAGAATTGAATTCATAGAAGAATTTGAAATTTTCTCTCTAATGGGTCATAACATGCCTGGGTATTCTCCTTTTCGCTCTTTCACCATTTCACAGAGTATAACATTCTAGCGATTTCACCAAACGAAATCATGTCAGCCGTCCGATCAAATGAAACTTAATCGGTCTTTATACTATTTTAACCTCTCTGCTTTTGCATTGGGCCCTACCTCTTTTCGCCATTTCGCAAGCTTTATCCCGTGAGCATTTTCCTTTCACGAAGCTATGCCAAGCATTAAATAGAACTCTAACTGCCTGGCCTTTAACCCCTACCAGGATCGTCAGCTTTTTCACTAATTGCGCCTCATCTTGACGGCTAACGATTTTTCACCATTTCGCAGAGGTTAATCCGCTTACACCTTTGGGCCACGAAACAACGAGAAGCATTGGATCAGTCTTGAGATGAACATTTTTTAAGCAAGACCTTCATTACTTACCCCACTTATTTACCGGTTAACAAATGCCATGTGGCACTCAGCCATTAGCCCTAGAGAACTCTTTGAGTTTAGTTTAGAGTCAACCACATGTCTTATCTCCTACATAACCGCCGGTTACACCTTGGCAGGTCTTGAATCACCTTTTGAAACTACATGTCAATCAGCACATCACCATCAATCCTTACAAGAAACAATAGTTGTCATTCCACGTCATGCTGGGAAGAAACTCTCTTTCTCTTTCGCCATTTTGTAGGCCTTAATCCTCAGTTAATTTGCAGTCATGAAACAATGAGAACCCTTGGATCAAAATAGAGTTGGTCCTTTTTTACCTTTATGCTTTATCTGCTCTTCGGGCCCACCTTTTTCTTTCGCCATTTCCTAGGCTTTAAAACACAAGCATCTTACCCTCGCAAACACACGTGGATCGTTAGATTATATCAAACTTGTTCGATGCTTAACAACCTGCTTGAATCCAGCAGACTTGGATTACCTGACTCAACATTATCCACCTGGTGTCTAGTCATTCCCAAACTGACATGTCAACTTTTACTCGCTAAGAGAAAACATTGGGATCCACTTCATCCTTGCCACCTGTATCTGATAGGTCATTTATTATCCTGCAGCATGACTCATCTTCTTGGACCCACCTTTTAATCCTTAAATCCAATTCACTGACCACCTTGATTTTCGACCACGTGTCATTATCCTACTTGCCATCTCAACCAGCTAGACTACTTGCTTGGAACGCCATGTCATTTCGTTGTTTCGTGAAAGCTATCTTTTGAGCATCTTTCTCCTGCGAAACTGCGCTAGCCGTTAGATCTTTGGGAACCTATGCATCTGTTATGCCTCTTATGAACCTCTTCTGCCCAGGTCAAAAAACCTTTCGTTGTTTCGCAGGGCATAACACGTGAGCATCTATAAGCCATGAAACAACGTGAACTATCAATTTCTCTTGAACTTGATCATCTTTTAGCCATGGAAAAGTCTTCACCGCTGGGTCCCACCAAACCTTTTCGCCATTTCACGAAAGGTAATTTACTTGCTAATTTCAGCTGCGAATCAACACCAGCCATTAGATCTTAAGCGAGATGGAGTCCCGTTAAACCAGACCAAATGCACACAGTTGAACATGCTTTTCTCTTTCGCTATTTCACATAGCTTAACACACCCACAACTTTGCTTAATGAAATGGCGAAAGCCATAGATTCATTTGGAAGTTGCGCAACACTTATTGGACCTAACAACATTAGAAGGAAAAAGACATAAGGCATAAAATTTTTTACGATTATTTAACGACTGCTTAGGTAAATAACAAGGGGGGACACTTCACACGACTCCAAGACCCATTACTTAAGTGAATAAAGTAACGTAGGAATAGAAACCAAAGGGTTTTGATCAAACATTTGAGTGATTTAAAACTAAAACCCTTAACCCTTAAAGACCTAAAACAGATTTGAAGCAGTTAATAGCATATCTGACTCAAAATTTCAAAAACCTAGCCAATCATAGGAAATGAAAACCCATTTCTTAAACAGTGATAACAGTGGCTCTGACTGGGGATGGTTGATCACAAGGTCAACACAAGAAACTCAAAAAACTCTGGAGAAATAGACCAAAACACAGACCCAAACAAAAACAACAGGAAGCAAACAAAATATATACAAACAAAGGACCTACTGTGCATAGACTTCAAGAGAAATAATGTTTCACGAATTGTCCATGCACTAGAAATTCCTGTACTTCATCATTCATATTTTTCACAAAATAAGAATCCTTTCCATTTAAATCACAGACCACAAAAGGGCTAATCCATAATGATTCAAATTTCTTATGTTTTCCCTTATCCCATCCTCTTGCATTCCACTGAAGAATAATATCATCAATTTGAAACTTCTTTAATGATGTCCTTTTATCAAAAAGGTACTTGGACTACAGTTGAATCTTCAAATTTCTCTTATGAGCTAGAGCTCTAATCTCTTCCACTTCGACCATCTAGATCATTTGGTCCTCCATAGGTTCAGATAGCTCCATGTCTTCATCTTGCAAGAATTTATAAACTGGAAGAAGATTATTTACAGGCACTCTGGCCTTTGTACCATATACCAATTCAAATGGTGACATTCCAATGGCTTTCTTGGTAGTGATTTAATCTGCCCACAAAGCTAGTTTCAACTTTTGATCCCATGACCTCTTGTTTTCTTCTAAGATTTTCTTGATAATATTCAAGAGGCTTTTATTGCTGGATTCTACTTGCCCATTTCCTTGAGGATGATAAAGTGAAGAGTAAGACATGAGTATCCCATGACTAGTACAAAAATTGACAAACTCTTCTGACCTAAAACTCATAGCATTGTCCATTACTAATTTCACAGGAACTCCAAATCTAGTTATGATACAATCCATCAAGAAATCAATAACAATTTTACTTGTAGCTCTTCTGGTGGGAATAGCTTCAATCCATTTAGTAAAATAATCAGTGGCTACTATGATCCATCTATGGCCTCTTCCTGATCTCTCAACAATCTCTCCAGTAAAGTATATCCCCCATTGGACAAAAGGTGCTTCCACTGTAACTAGATTCAAGGGCAGAGCTCCTTCATATTTTAGTTTGGATTAAAACCTTTGACATGGGTCACATCCCCTAACATATTCATGAGCATCCTTGAACAGGGTAGGCCAATAATACCCAGCTCGGACTATCTTCCTAGCAGTTGTCTTAGCAGAATAATGACCTCCACATATTCCATCATGCATTTCCATCAGCATTTTCTTTGCTTGGAATTCATCTAAACACATGAGTAACCTTCCATCTCTATTTCTCCAAAACAAGTCACCTTGAATGAGAACATATTTCTGAGACCTTAATTTTAGAGTTCTTCTCTAATTATGTGTCCTTCCTTATGAAAATGTAGCATCTCTTAAAAATCGGACTATCTCTAAATACCAAGGTTGCCTTTCAATACTATTGACTAAAGTACTCTTGATTTCAACATTATTTATCTCAACATTCAGAAAATTAGATTTAGTCATGAGCTTGGCCAGACCTAAACCTCTCACCAATTTGGTGATCTTTATTTCTAAGTCAAATTCCTGGATTTTGTTGATCCATTTGCACCTTTTTCCTGTAACCTCAGACTGGGACAAAATATCTTTAACTGTAGCATGTGGGACATAAGCAGTGATTTCTGCATTCACCAGGTATGGCCTAAAAGCCTTAACAGCTTTAACTAAAGCATAAGCTTGTTTCTCCATGGTTTCATACTTTAATTCTGCCGCTTGCAAAGACTTGCTATAGAAAGCTATGGGATGTTCATATCCTTCATTATCCTTTTGTAACAACACTGCAACTATTGTATGGTATGAAGCAAAAGAGAACAGAGAGAAGGGCTTACTGTAATCAGGAGATTTCAGCACTGGTGCTTCCTGAATGGCCTTTTTAATTTCAGCAAAATCCTTTGAGGCTTCTTGATCCCAACAAAACTTGGTATCCTTCTTTAGCAACTTGACAATGGGTTTCACTATCTCTACAAAGTTTGCAATGAATCTTCTAACAAAATTTACTTTGCCTAAAAAGGATTGAATGCCTTTAACATTCTTCGGTTCAAACACTTTGTTTATTGCTTCAATTTTTTCAGGGTCTATTCTTACCCCTTCCTTGGAAACAATGTGCCCCAATAATTTTCCTTCAGTGACCCCAAAATGACATTTCTTGGGATTTAATGACACACCAAATTCCAAGGCTTTATTGAACACCTTTTCCAAATGTCCACAGTGGTCATCGACCTTTTTAGAGAAGCAAGTTAAACCATCTTGATAAACCACCATGATGATATTGATAAATTCTTTGAAGGCTACATCCATAGCTCTCTTAAATGTAGCTCCAACATTTTTTAATCCAAATGGCATTCTTACATAGACATATGTTCCCCATGGAGTAGTGAAAGCAGTTTTAAACTGTTCAGATTCTCTCACTAACACTTGATTGTATCCTGAAAAACCATCCATCATGGACAAAAGATCACAACCTATTACTCTCTACAACATAGTTTCCATATTTGGGGAAGAGTAGTTATCTTTTAAAGAAACAACGTTCAAAATTCTAAAATCCACACACAATCTAATGTCCCCATTTTTCTTTCTTATTGGGACTAAATTGGAGACCCATGAAGAATGTCTTATAGGTTTGATAATCCCCCCTTCTCTTAACTTAGTCAATTCTTGTTGCATCTTAGTTTCCAATAGGGGATTAATAGGTCTCTGCTTCTATCTGAAAGGCTTAGCATCTAGAAGTAAAGGAACTTCATGCTGAAAAAGGTCTTGTCTATATGCCTTTAGGTCTTCATAAGACTGAGCAAAAACATGTTTATATCTTTTCAATAAATTAATAAGATTATTTCTGACATGAGGGGGTAATTTCTTCCCAATGTATACTAACTTAGGGGATGATTCAGTCCCTAGGTTTACCTCCTCCAATTCTTCCAACTTGGTGGTAGACTGCTGATGTAAGTGACTGTCATTGTAACTGAACATGCTCTCTAGCTCTACCAACCCTTTAGGTATCTCATTTGTTTCCAACTGGACCAAGTCGTTTCCAAACATTGTTTCCTTATTGTCAACCACCTCCACCAGTGCATTCCAATCAATCTTCTATCCATCATAATCATCAACACATTGGATGAACCTAAGAATATCTTCATCATCAGCAAAAACTTGCCAATTATACACATTATCAAGGATGGTAGGCCTAGATTTTATTTCCACAGTGGAGATGCCAGTTAATGTTGCATCATCATTTTTCAATGCAACATTAGCTAGAAAATCTGCCATAATATTCTTTGATCGATCTATCCAATTAATAGAAAATGCACTAAAATGCTCAATGACATCCCAAACTGCATGTTTATATCTCTTTAATCTATCATTTTTGGATGCATATTTGGATCTTACCTGAGAGACAACTAATTCTGAATCCCCTAACACTGTCAACAGCTGGATTCCATGCCTTTTTGCAACCTCAAGCCCCAATAATAGGGCTTCATACTCTACAATATTATTTGTGCACTGGAAAGCCAATAAGAAAGAATACTTAAAAGTTATACCTGATGGGGATACAAAAAGAACCCTTTCTCCAGATCCTTCTTTGGAGCAAGCTCCATCAAAATACATCTACCATAAACCATGTTGTTGTGATTCTAATTCGACCATAATGGGGTCAGTATTCTTCAACTGAGGTAAAATTGGTTGTAACATAAAATTATCAAGATCCACATCAATCATAGAATTGAGCATACTGGGGTCTACATTTTCAATCACCCTAGGAGCACGTGGTTCTCTGTACAACTTGACCTGATTCCCATTGATTGGAATGGTGGCATAAGATAGATCTAGTTGGACATTTCCTCCTACTATTGTTGCTCACTTCCTGGACAACAACATACCATAATGGGGTTTAGTGTCAATAACAATAACGTCCATTTTATAAGTTGCCTCAGGGAATGCTGCTATTTTTACTTCAACATCTCTCATTGTACCTATCACAAGTACTTCCCTGTTATCCATAGCATAGCATTTTCCATATACAGTGGTTACTAACAGTCCTAGTTCTTTCATAACACCACAAGGCATCATATTAGCAGCAACTTCTGAATCTATCATGGAATTTTTTATCAACCAGTTATTTACCAACAAAGTAACATAGAAAGGATCTACTTGTGAAGGATCTTGAGTGATAGTGGTTCCAACATAAACCTCTGGGGTTTGGAGTTCCTGATCCTTTCCAATTTTAGCTGAACCGGTGGGTAGGACTGTGTCACTATCAGATGTATTAGAAAACAAAGACAAAGTTGCATCCCTATGCTCTTTTATTTTCAATAATTCTACTAATGGGATAGTGACCCTCATTTGTGTAAGAGCTTGAGCCATGTGAAATATGGAACTACTACTTAATTCAGTACTAGCTTTAACTCTTTCTACCTTAAGCTGACTTACCCTTTTGGCTATGGTAGCTCCTTGTATATCACTAGTATTTTTATCATCTATACTCTTGGGTACATCTTCAACCTGTTCCTTCTTTTCTTGACTGATTTTGGGGAAAGTAGTAGCACTACTTGTTGCCCCCTTTTGAGTAACCTCTTTTATGAACATGGAACCAAGTTCACCCTGATCAGTGTCCTTCTTGGTGTTCCTTAAGTTATAATTGTGTTTTACTTTAGCAATTGCAGCTTTGGTGAGACTTTTAACTTCTTTCTCACTAGGCCTTCTAAGATGAACTTCTTCATTTTCAATTGTTACCACATTCAAGGTAGGATGCCAATCCAGTGTTAGTTGTCCTTGAACAAACCTTTCATTATCCAACACATCACTATATTCACTTTGTATAGATTCCTCATCACTTTCTATAATAGTCTCAAACATGTTAATGTCAAGCTCAGCTTCTTGTCTCATGGATTCTTCAAGAGCTTGAGCTACTGCACACTGATGAGGAGAATGTGGCCCATCACAAGCAATACACCAAGGAGTATTTTCTATATTATGGATATTTTTCCCATTTAAGGGATCTGGAGTATCCTGATTTTGAGCAATTTTAGGCTTCTTATTCTAGGGTTTGCCATCTTTCTAGTTGGTATTATAAGGCATGTCATGTAGTCTAGGGGGTCTATCTTGCCAGTTATAATGAGGCTTGTCATTTTTGTTTACCTTGGCAGTCAAATCCTTCATAGCAATGACCAACTTTTCTGTCTTGTCTTCCTCCTTAGCAGCTTTGCTAGGTTGCTGTTTCATTTCTTGCCATAACCTACCATTTGTTCTCCTTCCTAGCTTCCTAGATTCTTTTCTATTGCTTTCCACATTAATGGCAATCCTAAATGCATCCCTCAAATTATGTGGATTTTTATCCCTCAAGATATAGGCCATCTTAGAATCAAATGCATTATAATAGGTGTTCAAACACATGTTATCATCTAACCTCATCACCTGATATAATCTATGCATGGCCTTTTGAAATCTAGCATTGAAATCAGTGACCATTTCATTATTAGATTTTTTGATGTTATTGAATTCATTGAGCATGAAGCTCACATTTGTTTTGTCACCATATTGTTCTTGAAAACAATTCTTAAAGTCCTCCCATGACCCAATGCTATTAACTGGAAGACCTCTGTACCAATCTCTTGCATCATCAACCAGGGACTGAACAAACAATTTCATGATGACATTCTCATAATCATTTATTAGGTCCCCAAAAGATTTTAAATGTTCTTTAGCACTAATTTCATTATTTGCAGCAAACTTATGGATTTTGTCCCTTAACTCAGTAGGAACATGGTTGGGATATCCTGGGATCCCATCAAAGAACAATTGTCTATACTGCTCCAAATTGATAGGTCTCCTTTGGAAATGGTTAGCAACATTATTGTTTCCCATATTCATTCTGACTTTTGGAATTGGGGATTGAGATATTTGGCTATGCTAATTGTTCACAGGGATTTGACTCGCTGATGTTGTCTTAGCAGGCACAGTAGGTTGAATCTTAACCGGGGGAAGGGAAATTTGCTGAGGATCAGGCTTACTAAGATCTCCTGATGGAAAAATGATAGGGGGAGCTTTTAGGTAACTAATTTTTCTTTTGTCTTCCTAATTAGCTACTTCTAACTCAGCTTTCTCTAGCTCCATTTGTAGATCCTCCTTTTCCTTCCTCATTCTTTCCATCTCTCTCTCATGTGCTGAAAGCCTATGAGAAATCTCTTCTATATTTCTAGATCCAGTTCCATCATCCACCCATTTCTATTTCCCTTTATCAACATTATTCCTAGGAGGCTGTGAATCACTAAGCATTTCCCTATTTGGTTGGACTACTGACCTATATGTTGGCTTGGCCTTAGGGATCAGAATTTCTTTGATCATAGGGCCTTCATCATCACTCTTTTCTTTTTCCTTAGCCAATACTTCAAGATCAGCTATCTGTCTAAGAAGCCTATCTCTCTCCATTAGTTTTGCTTTGACTTCCTTCTCCTTATTTGCTTCCTTTTGAGCTCTTAAAGAGATTAAGTGGTCAGCCCTTCTATTTAAATCTTCTATTTCTTGTGACACTTTATCTTCATTAGGAAAATTCTCTTTAGAGTCAGATATATTGACTTGATCTATATCAATCAAGCTAATATTTCCATCAATTGTTCTAGGAATAGAATGCCTGATTGCATTTGAACTAGTCCTATCTCTCGCAGACACACTAACATGACATATATCTTGATTTAAAGCATGAGCATTATCTACATTTCCAAACAATCCAGAATGGAAACCTAATATATCATGTTCAAAATCTTTGGAAGAAGAATTAGACTTTGCATAAACAGGTCGATCAGGTACCTTACCGGTATTATTATTCTTTTGCACCCAAGCAGCATTTCATGGTTCATGAAGCACTGATCTCTTCTGACCTCTTCATGCCTGTTCTGGCAAACCTTCTTGCAAAGTTTCACAAGGATGCTTCTTCATGAATGATCTGGTGTTTTTTCCTCCTTGCATTATGCTTGTCTTCCTTTTTTTTTATTTTATGTATTTCACAAGGACTGGTTCCAAGATAATAGAGTCGCCACCCACAATAATATGGGAATTATGAAAACAAGCTTAGAATAAAACATTGCACAACTTAAGACCAAGTCAAAATCAACAGAAAATAGAGGGAACTCCCAAAGGGAACCTCCAGACACCATTGCTATATTCACCGAAGCACCAATTGATTCCACAAACACACGATGATTTTTCCTTATAAATCTAGGCACAAATCTACGTCTGGATCCTTATTGTGACTCTCCCCAGCAGAGTCACCACTTCTGTTGTTCTCAAAATCTGATTCACTCTAAAATCCTTATAATGATATGATAACTCTGTATGCAGAAGAGAAATTAAAGAGAAGGAAACTTTTAGGACAACATATGACAAGGTTTGATTAACCTTCTACACTTCGAACTTATCCAAAGCTCAGGCGGGTATGCCTTCGTGAACTCAATTCACACTTTTAAAAGATAAATCCACAGCAAACCAGTAAAAAAAACCAATGGATCTAATCACCTTAAAACTAACTGAAACAAAGGAATGAAAATTATACTCATGTTCAGTATTGATCTACAAGATGTATAGAAGATAACCCTAACAAATATCAATGCCTTATCCAAGGTCACAAAGTCATCTAAGTTCAAAATAATACTTCCACAATCAAACATCTCTACATATTCCATCAGTTTGGCTTCTTTAGATCCCTATACATGCCTAACACACATAAGAATTATTCCATACCATACTAAGCTATATTCATGAAAATTCAAAGTATCCCACAAAGAATTTACTGGTAGAAAATGATTCCCGTGTATATAATTCCCCTCCTAAAGAGAAAAGCTAAGAAACATATCTACTGAAAGTCGCCTTACAACCCATATTCAAATGAAATAACCCTAGATTACTCAAAATGAAACAGTAAACACTTGCAATCATACTTGAAGACAACACAAAGCTTAAGCTCAAAACCAATGGTCTGTGTATTAATATTTCTTCTTAAAGTATTACAAAAACATTTGAATATTCTCCATCAAAACTTGAAAAGGCTCAGATAAATTTCTGCAGTGTTTTCTTACAATTCCTTGCGATCCTCCTTTCTACTAGTCCTAGTATCCATTTATAACAATATGGATGCACACATAGCTTCGGAATTTCCTAGGAGAGTTTGTTACAATAATTACTTCTCAAGAAGAAGTTACAAACTCTTTTACAAATGCGGTTACAAGTCTCTTTCAACATCCGCGGCTTCTTCCTCTTGTTGTTTTGTTGCAACATTTTCTAACTGCTCCACATCAAACACAACATATTTTCTTGTCCTTTCCTGATACACCTCATCAGCAAGCCATGAGAAGTTAATTACTTTTGCTTTTGTCTTGGCTAATCTTTTCCAAGGATTCCTCATTTTATTTACCTCTGAATTTAGGAAACCATAATGAGATTTGATTTTCTCAATCTCTTCAATTGTTTTAACAAATATGGAGGCATCCTCTGATTTAACAATTCCTTTTATTCTCAGTGACAATTTGGCTTCCAACTCCTTAAGCCATATTTGTTTGTCCTTTAGTTGGTTTGGGCTGACAAAACCTCCTAGGAATAATTCAAAAACCTGATAAGTGTACTCTTTCTTGTACAAGTTGATCTTTCTATCTGCATTATCTACTCCTTCTGCCAAGTTTACTAAATCCTTTGTCATATCATTTGTAGATTTAATAATGGGGTCAGCCCCTGCCTCATCATAGGATACACAAGTCAGTTCTATATCCTGCTCTCTAGGTCTCCATTTATCAAAAATAGGCATTAATATGGCCTTGTCCCCATTTGATTCATTCCACATTTCCAAAATCTTACTCATATTGTTATACATTAATGAAGACCCTATAGTGTCAGCAAAACTGAAATTGGTAGCCTTTACCCTCTCTTCATATTTCTTTGCATATGAGGCTTGAGCCTGTTTTAAATTCTCCAACTCATGGGGAGTGATCTCGATCAACTGAGAACTACAAGGTGCTGGAGATGGTGGGAACTCAATAATGGGGCTGGTAGGTGGAGGTTTTGCAGGAGAAGAGGAGATCATCAATGCTGAGGACTCACCTTGATGGTACTATCCTACCAACTCGCTTGTAGCTTGGTGATGATGCTATCTTTACCTATTACCTCTTCCTTGGAATTGTTGTAAACTTTTAAAACTATCTCCAACTTAACATGGAGATCTGCCTTTTCCTTAGCCTCCCTTTCTGCTACTACAACACTAAACTTTGCAGTTTCTAGCACAGTGCTAACAGCTTCCACTACCCCAGTGCTCTACACTATTTTCACTATCATTCCTCCAAGGTAACTTGACCCTGTGGTGTCCTTATTCCTCTTATTTTCATCTCTTTTAAGAGACCACATGACCAGTGCAGCATTATCTTTGTTGAAAGTGACTCCCTCCATAGGTTTGGTCTCTTTTCTTACTGCCTCCAAAACCAATGCATCTACTATGTCCCATTCGAGGAGAATGAGTACCACATCTTGTGCTATCATGTCTCTTCGCTATTCAGGAGTGATGGTTTTAAACTCATCAACCATTTCTTTCTTTATCTCTTCTTCCACCATAACTGGATCTCTGTGGGGCTGCTCACCTTTCCTCTTTTCACACCTAGCATTAAATTTATCAATTTTCTGCTTCCACACAAATTGCATGAAAGCTCCTAATGTGACAAAGTTATTATTAGCCAAGAAATCTTCACTAGCTTGCTTGATCTTAGGATCCCACTCCTAGCCTTTGAACTCATTAGTAGTGATGTTCATTTCAGCAGTAAGGGGCTCTTCGGGCATTCCCTCTTCCACTTCATCATATGTGTATGATATCTCTCAAAGTCCACCAAACTGTAGTAGTTGCTTAGCTACTGCCTATTCATCTCCTATATGAATAGGGGATTGAGATGGAGAGTACAAAGGTTCATCAAATTGTACTTCTTTTCCCACTCTTTGTTTCTTTGGGCTATCTTGAATGTCAATGACATCCTGTATCTTCCTCTTCCCTTTTGTGGTAGAGGGCTCCCCTGTTGTAGGCATCAACACATTGTAGTTGGACTTCTTATGCAACATGTAATCACCAGGAGGGATTTCTCTGGTAGTTGTAGACCTATTTAGAACCAATAAGGCTTTCTCAGGGTTGTTCTTAACTACAACCTCCCTCTTTTCTTTCAATGTGTGCATCACATCCTCAAAACAAAGAATTAAGAACTTTATCTTCTCCTCAAAAGGGTGAAAGCTAGACAAAGGGTCATAGCTAGTGTCAAATTGGTGTACAAAGTCTAAATCTTTTCTATAGGCCACCCACTTTTCCTTCCTCAGCTCTTGCTCATCTAAATCAAACTCATTCCTAATAAGGTCTTCAGGAAACTGGAATTGGTGGGGTCTACCTCTGCATATTGCCCTCTTTCTGAACATGTCATTAATGAAATCTTTAGGGTCAGCACATCGGGATACTACAATTGACAAATGATATGGTTGAAGGAAATCTTCAAAACACTTCCAACCTCCTTTAATTATCACAAATTGGTGTGCTAGAGTAACTGTAGGGAAAATGGTCCCTTTACCTCTGCCTGTTAGCTCTGCATCTTGCACACCACCAATCTGCCTGAGGATCTCTACAATTCCCACTTTAAGAGGGACCTGATAGGGTAACAAAAAGGGAGTGCCTTTGAAGCCATATACTCTAAAAATTGTGGAGACAGGATATAAGTAGATATCACCCCAATTGTGGACAATTTTAACATTCTCAGTAAATTCTTTTGGACAATTTTAACATTCTCAGAAATAGTCACCACCTTTGAATGAAAATAAATGCATGAGGAGGGAGTACCATCCAAAAGGCCTATCCACTTTCCCATTCTTTATTCCTATCAGTCCTTCATGGATAGCATCAGTGATAAAGGAAGCATAATCAAAGGTCACTGCCAAAGAGGGGTTCAAAATTTGAGCAATCATTAGCATGTAATGAGTTGGCATATTTGCCTCAGCATCTTCTCCTAGATTTTGGCAAAGTGACCAATATAATCCTTTAGCCCTAAGGGTAAATAGATTTAAAGAAAAATGCTCCTTAGTATTAGGTCCTACAACTACTAACCCACATATTTTCACAAAGAATTCTTTAAGAGGCTCATTTCTAAGGTGTTTCCTCTGCACATTGTAAAGCTGAGCTAGTGATTTAAAATTAATAGGCTCTAGAGAATTGGTAAATTCACTAAGCCCAAAAGCATTTCTAAACTCCTCATTATTAATTTCAATGAGGATTTTCCCACTTATATCCTTGACACTTCTTGTGATTGGGTCATAGTTGTGTGCAATCTGAGTTAGGAGATCCACATCCATGAATACTTTGAGAACCACCAATTTGCCTACATCCAACTCCCAGATACTGTTTATTGGGGCTGAGGTGTTTCTCATGCCAAATCCAACCTTAAATAATCCCAACCCAGACAACCCAATTTGAGGGTCTCTTAGCCAGTTACCCTTATCATATAATCCCTCTCCTATTTTTAGGCGAGGAGCTCTTGGCACTAGTTCTTTTACCTTTGCTGCCACATTAGTTGACAATGTCAACTGTTCAAGGAAATCATCACAGATAGCCCTCTCCTAGTAATTAACCTTTCTTGAGAATTCTCGTTTAGGTGCCATCTTAAAAACTATGCAAGCAATTTAACTATTACCCCAACTGCTCTGTGACAAATCAAGACCTCAATTAAAACACACTGTTAAGTAATTTCCAAACAAGAGTATAAGAGAACCTATTTTTTGCTTGAAGAAATCTGCTCTACAATTGAAGAAATTTGCTCTGCAAGTGCTTCTCTGCAACTACTCTTCAAGATGATGCCTTCATTCAATTGATACGAAATCATATACGGTATTTGGGCTCTTAACTTCGACATTGATACCGCATGCTTCAGTCGTCCCTTCAGAATTGAATTCATAGAATAATTCAAAAATTTAGCTCCAACGAGTCATAACATGCCTGGGTATTCTCCTTTTTGCTCTTTAACCATTTCGCAGAGCATAACCTTCTAGCGATTTGGCCAAATGAAATCACGCCGGTTGTCCAATCAAATGAAACTTAATCGGTCTTTATACTATTTTAACCTCTCTTCCTTTGCATCGGACCCTACCTCTTTTTGCCATTTCACAAGCTTTATCCCGTGAGCACTTTCCTTTCGCGAAGCTACGCCAAGCATTAGATGGAACTCTAACCGCCCGGCCTTTAACCCCTACCGGGACTATCAGCTTTTTTACTAACCGCACCTCATCTTGATAGCTAATGGTTTTTCGCCATTTCACAGAGGTTAATCCACTTACACCTTCAGGCCACGACACAACGAGAAGCGTTGGATCAATCTTGAGATGAACATTTTTTAAGCGTGACCTTCATTACTTACCCCACCTATTTACCGGTTAACAAATACCATGTGGCACTCAGCTCTTAGCCCTGGAGAACTCTTCGAGTTTAGTTTAGAGTCAACCACGTGTCTTATCTCCTGCATAACCATCGGTTACACCTTGGTGGGTCCTGAATCACCTTTTGAAACTACGTGTCAATCAACACATCACCATCAATCCTTACAAGAAGCAACAACTGTCATTCCATGTCATGCTAGGAAGAAACTCTCTTTCTCTTTCACCATTTCGCAGGCCTTAATCATCGGTTGATTTGTAGTCACGAAACAATGAGAATCCTTGGATCAAAATAGAGTTGGTCCTTTTTTACCTTTATGCTTTATCTGCTCTTCGGGCCCACCTTTTCCTTTTGCCATTTCCCAGGCTTTAAAACGTAAGCATCTTACCCTCGCGAACACATGCGGACCGTTAGATTATATCAAACTTGTTATATGCTTAACAACCTGCTTGAATCCAGAAGACTTGGATTACCTGACTCAGCATTATCCACCTGGTGTCTAGTCATTCCTGAACTGACATGTCAACTTTTACTCACTGAGAGAAAACATCGAGATCCACCTCATCCTTGCCACCTGTATCTGCCAGGTCATTTATTATCCTACAGCATGACTCATCTTCTTGGACCCACCTTTTAATCCTTAAATCTGATTCGCTAACCACTTTGATTTTCAGCCACGTGTCATTATCCTACTTGCCATCTCAACCAGCTGGACTGCTTGCTTGGAACGCCATGTCATTTCGCTGTTTCATGAAAGCTATCTTTCAAGCATCTTTCTCCTGCGAAACTGCGCTAGCCATTAGATCTTTGGGAACCTATGCATCTGTTATGCCTCTTATGAACCTCTTCTGCTCGAGCCAAAAAACCTTTCGTTGTTTCGCAGGGCATAACATGTGAGCATCTATCAGCCATGAAACAATGCGAACCATTGATTTCTCTTGAACTTGATCACCTTTTAGCCATGGAAAAGTCTTCACCACTAGGTCCCACCAAACCTTTTCACCATTCCGTGAAAGGTAATTTACTCGCTAATTTCGGCTGCGAATCAACGCCAGCCATTAGATCTTGAGTGAGATGGAGTCTCGTTAAACCAGACCAAATGCACACAGTTGAACATGCTTTTCCCTTTCACTATTTCGCATAGCTTAACACACCCGCAACTTCGCTTAACGAAATGGTGAAAGCCATAGATTCATCTGGAAGTTGCGCAACACTTACTGGACCCGACAACATTAGAAGGAAAAAGACATAAGGCATAAATTTTTTTACGATTATTTAATGACTGCCTAGGTAAATAACAAGAGGGGACACTTCACACGACCCCAAGACCCATTACTTAAGTGAATAAAGTAACGTAGGAATAGAAACCAAAGGCTTTTGATCAGACATTTGAGCAATTTAAAACTAAAACCCTTAACCCTTAAAGACCTAAAACAGATTTGAAGCAGTTAATAGCATATCTAACTCAAAATTTCAAAAACCTAGCCAATCATAGGAAACGAAAACCCATTTCTTAAACAGTGATAACACCAGAGCCTGGCCCAATGGATATTTTCAAAAACAGGTGCCTGTTTTTAAAAACAAGCGCCCGTTTCACTTTCAACAGTACAGACCGAAACAGGCACCCGTTTTTTGAATTTAAAAAACGGGCGCCCATTTTTTGAATTTAAAAAACGAGCGCCTATTTTTTGAATTTAAAAAACGGGCGCCCGTTTTTTGAATTTAAAAAACAGGTGCCCGTTTTTTAAAATTAGGGGCAGGAAACATTCCTTAGCTTTGTTTTTTGCTTCGGGATAGGCTTGGTCTCACCAAGCCTATGCTTGGACCTCCAAAAAAATGACTAAGGTAAAACGACATCAAATTTCTACCTTGGCCTAATTTTTTGAGGGCCTTTCTAATTTAATTTTTTGATGAAATGAAAACCCATTAGAGTTTTCAGCATCCTAATTTCAAAAATGTAAATTTTATAGTGATCAGATTACTTTTACTATTTTTGTATTATTTATTAATCAAAAGTGGAACCTAAACCTAAAATACCAAGGTTCACTAAAACTTTAATAACTTTTTGGTTTTTAGGATTTTAGAAAAATAAATTATATGGCATCAATCTACATACAATTCTTTTGAATATTAAAAAAAAAATTGAAAAATATGAAATTTTCATCAAATTATGGTGGTTGTACACCCGATGTTTTGAAAATATACTTTATTGTCAGTTAAAAATTAATAAAAATATATATATTCAATAAAAAAATAAGAAAAATTATTCTCATCAATATTTGGTGTCTTAGGTATCATTTCCCAAAAGGATTTGCAAAAATTCATTTATTTGCATCAAAAAAGGGTGGTTGTACACATGCGTGGCATGGTCCTAAAACAAGCATTTTGAAAAACTGGTTTTTAAACATGCCTACTAAAAAGGGATTTCTACCATGTGGGTATTAAAATAAATTACATATTTGAAAAGTAGACTCTGAGCACTACATTTTCTATTACTGAAGTTTTTTGAGATTCAATCTCTAAGTGCATCAAATTTTGAGATCAATCGACATAAAATTTGAAAAAAAAGAAAACACTTCCACTTTTTGCCCAAAAGTAGGACTCATCTTCTTGCAGCCACCCATAGAGAATACTGTCACCCTCACCTCATCATCAGTAACTGGGGCCATGAAGATAGCATTGTCCTCCTCGTTCAAGGGATTTCAAAGGCATTGAAGGAGAGTTTCATCGAAAGGACATCTTCAAACAACCTACAAAAGTAGTTTGATTACATAGACCCTAAAGCATCATCATCCTTAATTTCCTAGTTTTGATCCTTAGTTAAGAAAGTAAATAGATTTATTCTCTCGTGCTTACTAGCTAACCTGTGGAAGAAAAAAGAGTTTCTATCTCCCTCTCTCAACCATTGGACTCTAGATTTCTACTTCCAAAATATCTCCTCCTACTTCAAATTTTCTTTCCATTCCCCTCTTAATGATTCCTCTTCATCATGGGTAGGATCAAGGAGGTCTCCTTGATCAATTTGCTCCTAGATTGCATACAATTTACTACTATGTTCCTTTTTCATAAAAAAAAAATCCATAAGTGTTTTTGTTCCATCCCTTCACATTTCTTTGAATCAGGCCTAGATTTTGAGTCACCCTAAACACAAGTGTAACTATGATAGGGGTGTTACAACATATTTTGATGTAGTTCCTAAACTCTGGATGAGAATTTCATATTAATTCATAATAGAAATGGTAACCTACCTTGGCATGTTGAGCATAACACACCAGAAGTATGGGATTATGGTCAGGCACCGTCTGAGGTAAGGCAAACAAAGAGGCATTGAACCAAGATCCCAGTTACACAAAATAAAAAATCTTTCCAATTTGACCTAGATGAGATGATCACCTTTCCTCTGATTGGACCAAGTAAAACTTTGTCAAATCAACTCGACATCCATTAGCCCATTCTTCTTAATAAAGTCAGCCAAGTTTGTCATGTTATTAGAATAATCTAGGAGGACCCCAATCTTTTCATAAGAGAAAAGAGGGGATTTGAAATCCTCAACAACAATCCAATGAACATCAAAGTCACTTTAGACTAAAAGGGAGATGTCATTCCAGAGGTTAAAGTGACACATTTTAGTTTTGGTGACATAAACATTGATAATAAACTAGGAACCATTATGGGAAGATAACTTAGTAGCAAGGAAGTTGGTTGAGGAAAAGACAAAAATGCTAGAAAATCATAGTGGATCCCACATAATTATACACCACCAAAGGCCCCAATGGAATTACTAATGAGAAACTAGAAACTGGGTCATATTTTATCAGCAATGGTAATAAAAGAGGTATCAATCATTTTAACTTCCTGAAGTAAAAGAACATCTATCTTGTTTTTTGGAACATATTAATTTTGGGGGCTATTAAGGCCTTGCATGTTCCATGAAAGGATCTTTAATTCTTAACTTTGGTTGATTCCTCTAGGGTCCTATGCCTTCCATTGGTGATTTCCATAGTCACTTCCTTCTATTAAGATAGTCTCTATGATGGTTGGAGATCACCTTTAGTTTAGTCCCAACATCATCTTTCATGTTCCTAGTCTTTCTCCTATGTGTAATCCAACCATCATCACCAAAGAGGAGACAACTGCTTGATGAGGCCCTCAACGAAGAAAAATTCTTCAAAGGTGTAGAGGGGACAGTCATGCTAGTCGAACAAGTCTACATAGTCGTCATTATTCAGAGCCTTGGAATTTGGGGTCATGACCTCCCTAGTTTTGCTAGCAAGAGTTGAAGGCTAGTCTAGGATCTCCCCCTCCTCTCGAGGTGTCTCCCCAAAAGTGGGGCCAGAAATAGGCACGCTAGAGGAAATCAAAAGGGCTTTCCCATCCTCATTAGGTAGAGGCTGAGGTACCCCCTATGAAATCTTATAATTTGTAGAGTTTGGTAAGGAGGGGAAAGGGGTTACAATAGCCCCACCAATAGGCTTAGTAGGGGTTTCTAATAACTTATCTATTCCTTATTAGACAAGATAGTAATCACTATCTGTCACAAGACTAGTATCCCCCTTCTCTAAAGAGTCCACATTGGCCATAGGTCCTTTATGATGAATAAATGATGATTAGTTAGTACCAAACCGGTACTGAGAGGGGGGGTGAATTAGTACAGGCAAAAACACTTTTCCTTAAACTGGTTTGACTGAAAACTCTGCACTTAACTAGCAAGCAATAACACCAGTCTAAACCAGATTACTATCAGTTAAACATAGTAACAATGTGAAAGACATAAATCGGTAACTCTTAACTTTCCACACAATCTAACATCTTATTTCCACTTCACCCATATGCATACACTAGTGATACATAACCAAAAATGTAAAGACTTACTGGTTCAACATGCTTTGCCGCTTGACAAAAAATAACAAAGCATCACACATAACAAATATATTTTTCACGTGGAAACCCAACTGGGAAAAACCACGATGGGGATGAATACCCACAAGTTGTTCTTTGAACCCTTTTGAAGTTCGGTATGTTAGGAGCCTAGTCCGGTTAGAGACTTTTACAATAGGTTCTATTAGGAACCGATCCTACTAGGGATCACCCGGTTAAGGGATGGTTAAAATATCTGATTAAGGGTTAAACCCTGTTAAAGGTTACCTTGTTAGAGGGTTTCAAGAACTCAAATATTTTGAGTCACCCTGTTAAAGGATTTACAGCAAGATGGTTAAAGCTACCCTGTTAAGAGATTTTCCAACTATTGAAGTGGTTAGAGGTCAACAGGTATTACAATGATCTGGTAACAACACTTCAATGCCAATGCAGATCCTCTTTAGTTCCTTCCTTCTGTGATCACACTCTATAGGTATCTATTCTCTTATCTAGTCTAGCAAGAGTCACATATCTTTGCACTTAGATACACACACAACATTTGCCAACAACCTCAACATGAAAAACAATATCGACCCTATAAGAAACAGATAGGTTGGTAGCATAAACCCTAAACCCTAAACATTTAGGTTAAGGAATTCAGTTAGTTCAATCCTAACTGTTGAACATATTCCATTGATTACAACAGTCTTGAATAGATCTCAAGACGTTCTCCATCGTTCGTTCTTCACCGCTTCTTGGAGACTGATAACCCATCACGCATTCTTCACTGTTTACAGAGACTATGCACATTCCCGAGGTAGATATGATCAATCTCCTTCATGAAAGATCCTTGACGTGCACAAGGCTGACATGGCAACACAATCTATTCTTCATTACAATGCTAACTCATCACACGATGTCATCGGTTGAATTACACAGGCTTGGAACACTTCAACCGAAAACTCTGAAGCTAAGACTACCAACCGGTAGTCATACCACATGAAACCTTGATACAAAACATTCCATATACCATTTCACATTCCAACATACCGGTTCACTTGGATAGACATACCGCTTCACTTTTTTTTACATATACCGGTTCACTACATCATACCAGTTCTTTTGCAAGTTTCTTACTTCAATATACCAGTTCACTCTTCAGCATATTGACATCAATGACAACATAAAATATCATCATGCCATCATACTCTGTACATATCATACTCTGCACATATGCCAACACTTTAAGCTTGAGAGGATTAGGATTAGGGGCCTTACATTCAGCGACTAGATGGCCAACTTTGGAGAATTTTTTACAAAAGAGAGTAGCATCTTCATAAACCAAATCCTAAGTCTAACTTCCCAATTGGATTTCAGAGTTATAAAGTTGGAAAGGTTTTTACTGGCCATAGCCAAAACACAGAAACAAGCATACACAAACTTGGATTTAGCCAGGTAATCTAATCTTCCATTACAAAGTGCCCAAACATATTTCCAATCCATCTAAACACCGATTCATCCTAGTATTCCAATGGTAGTCCCGAAAGACAGACCCAAATAGGGGCAAACTTATCCAAATCAATTGTTGGGTCAAAACTTGGTTTCCATCTACATAGAGAAAGGTGATGTTTTCCACACATCCAAAATCTAGAGAAAACCATGAGAACATCCTCCTCCATCATAAACTTAAGAAGAAATAAAGCATTAGGCATGGCACTAATAGAAACAATACCCTTTAGCTTCCATTTTGTAGCAGCCCATTTCCTAACCATATTGACAGTAGGTCTGAGGGAGAAAAATTATCCCACTAGAGTATTGTTTATGTTTGACACCATACTATCCACAACCGCATGCGATAAGATAATAGTTGTGATCTCCTCAATTTGTATTTAGTTAGGGAAAAAGTTGGGGTTCTCCCCTCCTTAAGTGTTTCAACCAAGGACATTCTTCTAGCCCTTGTCAAGTGTGCTACCATTTGGCACCACCTTCTCTGTCTCCCCATATTTGGAAACAATCTCATCATGAGAGACAGTCACATTGTAATTGGAAATGGTCATGTTTAGAGTTGAAAGGGGCTTTGAATGCCTAAGTTGGGAAAATACCAAAGGTCCCAATGAAACCACCATCTCATTACCGTTTAATAACATCTCATTCACATGTGGAGTGTTCATAGGCCCCCCCACGAGATGAGTAGCCACCTTATCACCAAGGGAAGCATTATCCCTAGAAAGAGTAGCAAGATTTGTGACAAGGTTTGTCACCATAGTAGAATCTAGGAAAGGATCAACGGGTGGGGAGATCTGACCTCCACCTTCCATGGACACCATGAGAGAGGAGATTCAAAATTCAAAATCGATCCAACAATAGGAAAGTTGCAGAGCACAAAATATTAATGTACATAGTTTCTTTAAAAGATAATATTTACTTTCTAATAGGGAAAATTATATATATAATTTTAATTTCTAATGGTGAAAAGTGTATATATAATTTTATATTTTTTATATAACTAAACTTTCCACCACCCTAAACTACCTGTACATATGCAAATTTCACTTTTAGAAATTCGTATTTAAATTCTTTATTTTTTAAATTCAAAACTAATTTTTACCCACTATTGACCATTTCATTAGGCATTATGAATTGACTTTTCTTGTAATTATTTTCATTTGTGTGTTTGGTTATTGTATTTAAGAATAACAATTTAGTAACCTAAAAATCATTTGAGATAACCTAAGACTTGTGAAGCACATCTAAATTTCAAAAAAATTAAGTGCATAATTAGAGATGGGCTCTATGATTATTAGTTGTCCTTAATCCTTATCTAAGTGTATAATATATTCTAATATACAATAGAATATGTATTTAAATATAAATATATCCAATATTATAATAAAAAATAAATAATTATAAATTATACTATATTTAATTTACATTAAACATAGTTTGTTTTTTTCAATTTAATGAAAAGTATAATTAACATTGAAGCTAATATTATTATATTTAAAGATTTATATATTATAACGAATTTATAATTATTTTTTAATAAATTTACATTTATTTTTAAATAATAATATAGATAACATTTTATGATTTAAAATTTAAATTATCAAGTATTTTTTAAAATAGTCCTAAAGTAGTTAATTATTTACCCAATTATGAGCTCTTGTGGCAGCACCTTCTAAAGTAATATGAGCACTTGCCACACCACCTTCTTCAAATTCAAAATTGGTTATAAATATATGTTTAATATTAAATGAAGTAAAGTTTCAAACTAGATCTTTTATTTAAAATAAATTTCTTTATGTATTACTATATACAATATTTTAATTTAACATAATATAAATGATTGAATATAGTTTTAAAATATTATTATGATATAAAGTTATATATCTCCTACTATTGCTAAACGAATTGATAGGAGAGATGGGCAGGACCAAGCAAGCTACTAGGAATGAGAAAGATAGGATTTTTGTTGGTAAAGACTCAGGTGAAGAGGATGAGGATAGTGATACAAATGGGTTGGGAGAAGGTCTTTTCCCTTTAGCCTATGCTTGATACTTAGCCTTGTACGTCGGTTTTGCTCTTGGATGCCATTTTCTAAAGATCTTGGCTAAGTGAGGTGGGGAAGGAGGTGACCTTTTCCTCCCTGCTCTCCTTGGTAGATGTTGGGTATTTCAAGGATTTTTTGGGTGTTGGAGGAAGCAGTATATCTAGTTACATGAAGGTGCAGCCGTGTTGGTGGGTGCTCTTCGCTTTGGGTTTGAGCAAGATGCTTTGTGTCTTTGGAAATGGAAGTCCCAACCTTTTGGGGATGGGGTTTTATGTCTCAGTGGTTGGCCTGATATGGGTTTTTCTCTACTCAAGTTTGTGGGGCTTCCACTCTTGTGGGTTGTTTGGCTGTTTTGGATCACCTACTTCTTTTTTTTGTTGGTTTTTCTATGTGGACTCTTTGTTATCTCTTGGTTTATTCCTTGGTGAGGGTTTTTTATGCTCTTCTTGTCCATTCTCAAGGATCTTTATATGAGGTTTTTTCCTCTCCTATGGAGGTGGAGTGGTGGCATGGATTCTAGGCTGAGATTCGGTTGTCATGAAAGTCGGGTTCCTCTCCTTCTTGTCCTATTGTGGTGGCCCTTTCTCCTATTGGGGTGGAGAGTAGGTGTGGGGGAGTTTCTCAACTGCTGTTGTTTGTGTTTTTGGTTGAGGGAGCTAGTCAAAACCCTCACATGGTATTATTTGTAGATGGTTTTGGGTTTGTGGCTTTATCTCTTTTTTGAGAATGATTTTCTAGTTGCGAGAGCCTATAAAATCCCTCTTGGCCAGATTGTACGTTCAGGACAAGATGTTGTTTTCTGGGCCTTAGCAAGCTGTGGAAGCCTTGTAAAACTAACTTTCTTGTCGACTTGTTTCCCTTCTTTTCTTATTGAGGTAGCCCTTTCTACTATTGAGGTGGAGAGTAGGTATGCGGGAGCATGTTGGATGTTGTAGTTCATGTTACTGGTTGAGGGAGTTGGTCATAACCCTCATGGTGTTCTTCACAGATGGTTTTGGGTTCATAGTCTTATCTTTGTTTCCCATAATGGTTTGCTAGTTGTGGGAGCCTGTAAAAATCCTCTTGGCCAGATTGTACATGTAGGTAATGTTGTTGTTTTCCAAGCCTTAGCAAGTTGTGGGAGCCTTGTAAAACCCACTTTCAAAGTTGAGGGAGCCTAGAAAAACCCTACGCTTTTAGATTTTTTCTAGGACTCGCTGGTTGCCAACAATTTTCAAGGGCCTAGTTTGGCCAATGTTTGTTTTTCGTTAGGTATTGTTTGTGTGGTATTTTGTGGCTAGGAGCTTCTATTACAGGTTATGGGAGTCTGGTTAAACCCTTCTTATTGGTTGAGGGTGCTAGTTAAAACCCTTGTTCCTTGTATTTTGTGGTCTAGTGTTTGTTGATTTAGACCATCTTCTTGTGCCAACCTGTGTTGTAATGTCTTATGTGTAAGGTTTAGCTGGTGTTCGGTTGCATGTGGATGCTCTAGTTTTTTAATTTTGGTTTGTGCAGTCTTTGGGTTTGGGCTTTGGATCCCCATATGTCGAGAAGATTTCAGGTCCTTTTAAAACTTAATGTTCACTGCCAGGTAGTCTAGTTCATTTCTTGTTGCCAGCTTTCTGGTTGTATGGGTTTTAGGGTTCCATCAAAACCTGTTTTATCCTAATCAAAAACTATATATCTCCTACTTCTATCTTCTTACCTTGTATATCTCCTATCTCTATTTCCTAAAGCCTCTCTCTCATTCGTCCCCCTCTATATCTCCCCCTTTCTATCCCTCTCACTTCATTAGCTTGATTGTCTTCTCAATTTATAGGTTTTCTTTTAGTTGTGTTTGGATCTCTAAAATCTAGTGCATAGTTGATTTGAAGATATTACATTGAACCTTTGTTGCAGAAACATCATGGTCAAACTTGTGAACTTTGTTTTTATCATATTTTTGTATTTTTTGACCAATTTATAAAAGAATCAAAATATAAGAACAATTTTGTTATATCATTCTTAAATATTTATTTATTTATCTTCAACTCTTTTATGCAAACGCCTAAAATATATTTTAAATTTTTTTTTAACTAATAATTATTCTAAATTTTGGCATGTAAGGAAATTATTATATTACATCATACCAATTGTTCGTTTATTTTCTACTCTAACATAACCATACTATTGGCATGAACTTGACACATTGTGTCCCTTGTTTACATATGCTAAGTCTAAACAACTAAGAGATGTGCATATAGAAATTATTCATAACTTTAAAACTATTTATCATTCTAAAAATCTAAAAGATATATTAGATTGTATACTTTTTTATTATAGGATTAAATTGAAAAATAGTATTTATTTTACAAATTAAGGTAATCGATAGATTATTTTTTAATATTTTAAAAAATTTTAAAATTGCAAATTTATAAAAAAATTATTTATTTGTTAAATAAATTAAAAAAGTGTCACATCTACTTATATTTCCTTTACTTTAGATTACTCATACTTAGATTGGCCACAATATAAGACCTATTTTTTATATTGTTTTATAAGTTTGAATAATGTCTTATTGAAATATGTAGTTATGAACAAATGAATTTCAATTTAAATTAAAAATAACATCCTATAAAATATAAATTGATTATACGAAAAAAATTACTATTTTATTTCCAAAATGTATGATAACTTATTCAATTATTGACATGAAATTACTTAAGTTTGTAATTAGCATTTTATTTTTCACTTAGGTTGATCACTTAGCCCACCATGATGTCGTAATAAACTTCAATAAAATTTATTTTAAATAATATGGTTTGGAAAACTTACTCTTGGGTTGTGATTATACAAAATCAAATGTCATTATAACTCTATTTGATGGCCTAATATATTTTTTTAATAAATATTTCTTTTGAAAAATATCTACAAGTAGCAAGAGGTTGCATCAAATCCTTTCCTTGCATCAAACCATCTCATAGATCTTTAGATATTTTCTAAATATTGATGTTTTTCTTTTGGATTCCTATAACTATTATGGTTTTCAACTTTTCAAAACTTTAATTAGAACTTCTTCCAACTTCACTATCTATAAATGTCTTATGTAAAACAATGATTTATTTTGTCTCAAAACATTTTTTATCTTCTTAAAAATTCAAAGCTTTCATGATTGCTATCATTTTTCACATATGAACATTTATACTAGAACAATTTTTTGAACATATTTGTTATATTTTTCCAATTTGATCCGTAGCTCCATCCACATTCCATTTGCATGCAATCTGTAATCGGTTATTTTTTATTCCTTTGTTCCAATATATTTTTTCTTAATGAGTTCTCAAACCACAACTACTACAAGGATGTATATTCCAACACTTGTACTTTAATGTTCTTTCCTATTACAATGAGAACACAACACACACAACATTCCTTGAACTAATTTTTTTATTCTAGAACACCTATATCATCATTTTCTTTGCCTATGACATACTCAAGAACTTAATTTTTTGGTCTCATAATTGGTTCCATAGGCTTTATAATTTCTTGTTCGCACTTTCATAATCCTTAACCAATATAACCCCTTTTTTTAATGATCTTGAAACCAATATTATTTTCACAATATCATTGTTATTCTCATCACACCTAACAAGATTAGCAGACATATTATAATTTATCATCTTCATCTTGACAATATTTATCACAAAATAACTTAAGAAAAATCACACTTACCAAATATACCATCTGTAGACACCTAAAATTGTCCAGTCTAATTAAATAAATATCTTTATTTATTTAATTATTTTTAGCCTAATTCTTCTATTAATTAAATAAATCTTTATTTATTTAATTAATTCATTTATCCTCTTCTAGCCTTATTTCTCATTTAAATAAATACATTTATTTATTTAAATTGTCCTGTTCTTAAATTAAATAAATACTTTTATTTATTTAATTGATCCCACTTCTTCTATTAATTAAATAAATCTTTATTTATTTAATTAATTCATTAACTTTTTCTACCCATGACACATGTCATTCATCTCTTAATTCATACACTACCTATACCCTATCATTATTTTCTTATTTCCTCTACCTACCCTCTAATCATAGCCGACCATTTATCTTTTACCCCTCTCAATCTTATCCATCCATTTCATATAGTGTCTTTTATATAAGGATATGCTTCCTTCATTATCAACCACTACTTACGACTGGACTACATTACGCTTTTGAACTTTCATATGTGATCCTACTTGTAACCACATTTCCGTTCTTTGTTGAGCTCTTGTGCACACATAAAATCTGAGAGCAAATATATCAAGCAAGATCAATGGAGATAGGAAGAATGGAGGTCCAAACCCTATTGGACATGTGATGGTATAATCTTTGTGATTTCATTTGATCTACATCATCTTAGGTAATCTTCATATGTTATGGTGGATCTTTGTTGTGGTTGAATTCATTTAGTCTTTCAATATTATTGTGTATCCATTTTCACCATACACGTTTTGCACGCCCAGTGGGACACTTGTCCCTTTTGCATTTAACATCTTTTGTTGCAAGATTTTGTGTTTTGAAGTTGCAGATCTGACATTTCTGACCAACTTTTGATATTTTCACATCTGCATACTTTCGGATCACGTTTTTGGTTTTCTGTCGCGTCTGTGACATTTGGAATCACATCTGCACCCCCAATAATTTTTATTTTTTTTTATGATTCCAGGAAACGCGTCTATGTTCCCTAGTCACGTCTATGAAGTCTTCAGGCGTGTCTACATCTAGGAGTCACGTATGTGTTCTGGAACTACGTTTGTGTCAGATATAAGCGCGTCTGTGAAGTTATATAGCGTTTGTGTTTTTGATAACCGCATCTGTGTAAGGTTGTCACATTTTGGGTTTCTTTGATTCGGTTTTTCATTATTTAGGTTTTCAGATCTGGTTTATTTTGAGCTAACATCTTTAGATCTAGCTAATGAAATTGGTGCAACATGTTTTGGAAAGCAAAATCATTTTGTTGAAGGCCCCTATTTCGCAAAGTCTTTTGGATCTAAAATATACCTAACTTGTGTGCTTGCAGGAAGGGGTGACCATTTGAAACAATCCAAACTACTAATAGATCTTTGTTGCAGGACCTTGGCAAGGGTTTTTGATTTTTATTGTGTGCCTTATTTTCATAGACTAGCAAACACTTCAATTGGTGCACTAAAATTGAACCATTGTCTTTTGTGTCTTGAGCAATAGGCTCTTTTTGTTTAATCTTTAGAGGGCCTGTCTCCCCGTGTGGTCATTAGGACTACCAGTGAGGAGAGAACGACCCAAGTGGTAGTGAGGAAAACCCACCTCTTCTGAACCACTATAAACAACTGTATCCATGGTGAAAACTATGGATAACGTGTGTTGATTAGTTCATACCAACACTATGTCTCCCCATAAACCCGTTTGATCAAATTTATTTGATTAATTGTAGGGTATAACCCCTACCGGCTAGGAGCCTTCTGTATTTATAGAGCTAAAAGTGTCGAATGTATGACCACATGAGTGGATGCCCTTACTAGCACCTTTTTGTTTTAGAAGCCTAAATCCTTCTAGTTGTTGGGGCAAGAGGTCGGACCTCTGGTAGCAGCCCACACACATACGGTTCTTAGTAGAGATACAAATTTCACCACGAGGAGTTTTCATGGGGACTAATACTTGGCTGCCCCAAGAAGTGAGTGTCGAGGGTGGAGCTAGTGGGGTCAAGCATCTAAGTATCCACTTTGAATAGCATAGCCTCAGGGGAAACTCCATGTGGGATCAACAACTATTGTCTTGGCTAGCCATAAGAATTGTGCTTGACTTATTTTAAACACTAAAACATTCAAGACCAAACATCAAAACAATGTGTCTTTTGTGTCTTCAAGTGTATGCAAAACATTTTTACATCAAACAACACACTTTTCTTTGAGTCATTTTGAGTCTAAACACTTGCAAGCCTTGATTCCTCATCAACACTGTGTCTTCTTGTCATGAAAAATAGTCAAACATTCAGATTTGGTCACAACAAGCAACTTCACAGATTGAAAAAAAATTGCACAAAGTTTCCAGAAATGCATCTATGAAGGGCAGAAACATGTCTGTGTTCTCTTGAGCAACATTGCACTTACAACATCTCAGAAATGCGTCTGTGTCTGACAGAACCACATCTGTGTCATTTAAGTGCATCTGTGTTTGACAGAATAGTGTCTGTGTCATTTAAATGTGTTTGTGAAGTATACAGGCACGTCTGTGTTTAGGATTGAAAATTTTCATAATCCAGCAAACAAGGAACAGTTAGTTTTAGACTTATTGAGCTTCCTAGGTATCTCTCTGGGTTTTTCATCTAGCATTCAACCTGTCTTTGGGTCTCACAAAGTCCATCAATGCTTTACACCTTACATTACATTCACATTTGTCTAAACTTGAGTCAAAAGGTCACTTGCTTGTCCTCATCTTACTTTGTCAACACATTACATACAACAACATTTTGCTAAGTGGTCCCTCATCAAGGTCTATCACCTTTGGGTCTCATTTCATCTTACTTAGAGTCAAGGTCAACTTACCTCATCAAGAGAAACTATCATCTCTTTGGAAGCCACACCTACTCTACTACATACATACTTGATCTTACACTTTGGACATTGCAAGTAAACTATAGATTCATTTACATTCCATCCAACTCTTGGTCTTCCATACTCTTTCCATTTTCATCTAGTCTCACACATCTTGGTCAATACCTAGTTCATGGTTGAAACCTGTTCCCAAAATCTAGAAGAGAAGCTAAAGAGGTTCAAGAGTCCACAAACATGAGTTCCTATGAGTATGAAAATGATATCTTTTTCAATTCTGATCATAACACATTACCTGACATGGATGCCTATAGAAACATTCCAAATGTTGAGAACATGGACACTATAAACAACAATGATACACACAATGACAATATGGACAACTTTTCCATACATTCAGCAAAAGTGGAAGACACCATTATGGATCCCCATTTCAATAGATTGGTTGAGGAAATAATGAAGAGAGATAGACAATATTTCTTACAAGTGATGGCACATAGTGGAGCCAAGATTCCTCATGATTTTGACATGTCTCAAATAATGGAAAATCGACCTTTGCAACAATCTCACTCTAACATGGATCAAAGGAGGCCTAATAGTGGAGGAAATAGAAGACCAATATGGTGCCTGATTCACCATCATCTTTGTTTCAAAAACCTGAGGTCCCATACACACATGGTCAAGCATATGATACTCACCTTCGCAGACCATTATGGAAGTCATATGCAAAAAAATATGCTCAATCAAATACCAATGCTAAGGATCAACCACCAAGGCAACTGGATATTCAAAGGCACGCTCAAAATTTGGACACAAGGAAACCCCACGTCAAATTTAGGGGAAACACACTAGAACAAACTCATGACATGCCTATAGAGTATGGTATACATGGACAAAGTAGATATTCCATTCCTCACCATGACTCTATACCAAGTGGTCCTTATACGCATACGCAACATCATTATAGACCTCCTCCATATGAACATGTGTATGATCAATACCATCCATATATGCAACATTCTCTTCCACCCGGTGGTTCAGGCATGGGATATGATCCAAGAAGTCAATCTCCACCTGAGAACAATTTGGAGAAGAATATTAAGGACTTACAAAATAAAATGGAGGACATAAATACACCGAAGCCAACTTACACAATCAAAGACATATGTCCCTATCCATTCAACAAAAGCATTCCATTGCCTCCATTTCCTACACACTTTGTGATGCCTAAGTTTGATAAATATAGAGGCAAAGGGGATCCTAAGGCACACATAAGATAGTTTTCATAGCTTGCATTGAGGCAGCAGCAGAAGAGACATATTTGATTAGATTATTCCCACAGAGCTTAGGTGATCAAGCTATGGAATGGTTCTCCCAACTTCCACCCACTATTAAGTCATGGGGTGACTTAGCTGAGGCATTTATACAACATTTCTCATACAACATAGAGACAGACATATCAATTACTACCTTGTGCAACACCAAGCAAAAGGATGGAGAATCTTTTTCATCATTTGTACAAAGATGGAGGATTCTAGCCAGCAGATGCTCTTGTAAAATTCCACAGAAACAAATGGTAGAGATGTTCACTCAGAATGTTAACAAAGACATTGGTTATGACCTAAGAAAAGCTTGTTTATCCACCTTCAAAGACGTCATTGAAAAAGGCTTAGCAATAGAGAAACTCCTAATTGAACAAGGAGTCATTAAGATATTCAAGGAAAACAAAGATGACTTTAAAGGAAAAGACAAGCCAATATTTTGGAATAAAAACAAAAACACAGTCAATGATGGTGCTATGGATGCTAATATAGTGTGACCTAAAATCATTTTTTCTATATCAAGCTCTACAAACAATCAGGTGAATACTCAAACAACTTCCAAGTCACGAAGGAAGTACACTCCATTGGGAGAACCACTTGAATCAGTTTTCAAAAAGCTAGTGGCAAACAAAATCATAACAATTCCAGATTTGCCTCCATATGAGCCAAAGGTTAAACCAAATTGGTGGAATGATGATGAGTATTTTGAATTTCATAAGAGCAAAGGACATAAAATAGGAAATTGCCATCGACTGAAGAACATCATACAAGATCTTATTGATAGAGGTGACATTGAGATTGAAGGACACTCATCCAATCAAGAACATGAGATATTTAAGGAACCATTCCCAAAGCATGACAAGGGAAAAGCTATTTCCATAGATGACCATACCAACTATACCAGAGCATCCTATAACTATGATTCAACTATCAATCACATTTCAATGGGCAATTATGTCTCTACCATTATCATCAAGGACAAAATGCCTAAGAATTCTACCCATAGACCTAAGATTGTCCTAAAAGGCATTGGATCTTCTTTTGAACCTACCTTTGAATGTAATGTTACAACTCACCGAGGTAAATTCACCTTGCAAGGTGCTCCAGCTAAAAACACCACTTCTTCATCAACCAAACCTAAGTATGACCTTGTAGAACAGTTAGGGAAGACACTCACGCTTATCTCAATCCTTGAGCTCTTACACATATCCCTCGCACATAAAGCTATTCTTGACAAAATCTTGAGAGGCACTACTATCCCAACTGATCTGCACATGGACCAGTTTCAAGCCATGGTGGGATACCTTTCCATTCCACACTCCCTTACATTCATAGAAGTCGATGACACCTCTGTAAGTCAGCCACATAATGCACCATTACACATTGAATCCTTCATACATAAACATCGAATAAAACGAGTCCTGATAGATGGAGGAGAAGGTCTAAACATTTGCACATTGAGCACTATTAAACAATTGGGATATTTTGATAAAGCTGTGAATTCTACAAACAAAATTACCAACAAGGCATATGATGATGAAGAGCGTTCATCCAAAGGCACATTCACCTTGCCTTTCAGAGTTGGGCCAGTTACAAAGGATGTGGTTTGTCAAGTCCTAGACCTAGATCTCACATACAATATATTACTAGGACTTCATTGGATTCATGAAATGAGGACAGTCCCATCTACATATCACCAATGCATTAAGTTTCCTCACAACAGAGTTGAAATAATAGTTAATGATGATCCTAATCCATACATATACTGCAATAACTTGAGACCGAAAACTGAGATGATCATTCCAAGTAATAGGGAAGCTATCCCTTCTTCTATATACATTGATCCTGAATCATTAAAACCTTCAACATCAAAATAAGGTGAGCTTAAAGGGAAATTTCAAGACAAGGGCATGGCTGAATACACTTTGAATCAAACCATGTGCTTACAACAAGTTATGAGTTCACCAAAAGAATATGGAAGACCACATCCTAATAAGTAGGTATCTATCATTATACTCAAATGGGACCCTACCATCTTTCAAAAATGGGGTGAACTGGAAGAAGAAGACTTATACAACATGCTTTACAAAGACCTTGAAAACGATACACAAGATCACATCAGCATACCATGTGAAAAGTATGGCAAAGGATTCAAGATCCTACAAAAATTTGGGTATGATGGAAAAAGTCCTCTTGGCTTAAGGAAGGAAGGCATCATTGAACCTTTACAACCTGAATTGACATTCAAAAAGGAATGCTTGAAAGGACTTGGTTTCATGACTTCCAAGGTAAACACTCAAAAAATAGGAGAAGCATTACAAATCAAAGCTGCCAAAATTCAACAAGAGAATCGCTATTCCACAGAATCCAATGAATGGGAATGGGATTTAGACAAATCCTCCAGTGACTATGAACTCACCGAGACATTTAGAGAACCAGGTGAACCCATAGAAGAAGAGGAATTTTATAGAAAATTCAAAGTTGGTCAAGAAACAACCCTTGAGGACCCCATACAGTCCTTGCCTTTAGGTTCTAGGTTGAAATCACATAGAATGAGAACACCTGTCCCAGAATGCGCTACTAGTGATGATAATTTGGATTCGTTCATGATCAAGATAGATGAGGAGAGTGCCAATGAGGACCTCGATGACTAACTTGACATACTTGAATATAACTGCATTTTCACTCTTAGCCCCGCTAACTTTGAAGACATCAAAGGCCTTCCCCTTGTTCACCACCAACTCATTGACTAGGATCTACACAGTTTGATACATTCCAAAATGATGAAGCCTTTATTGATTATCTAGGAATACGAGATGATCTTCCCCTTGGGGACCATAAGGCAGGATACACTATAGAACTCAACAGCGTGGCATATTTTGGTGAGGGTGTCGGGCCTTCTAGTCACAAAAACATAAAAATAAAAACAAATCAAGGGTCTTATGGTGAAAACCACGTTGTGGCACTATCTGACCCCAAAAAAGTAAAAAGAAAGGACGTATCTGAGGGCAAAAACCTCTTTGAGGCACTCGAGGATGGAAGGCTCGACATTCTCCCAGCATCCTATGAAAAAAAATCATCTATGTTGGTAGAGGAAACCATCAAAACAAACATTGGTACAGAAGAAAGTCTACATAACATATTCCTGGCACAATCTCTGATGGAGATAGAAAGATCAAAGTTCATAAGTTTCTTCATAGAGCGACAAATCAATTTTTCATGGTCATACGCTGATATGCCTGTATTGGATTTGGATTTGGTAATGCATCATTTGATAGTTAAACTGGGGGCAAAACTTGTGAAACAGAAATTAAGAAAGATGCATCCACAAGTGGCATTATTAGTCAAGGCAAAGCTTGAAAAATTATTGGATGTTGGATTCATATGCCCAATTGATTATCCTAAATGGAACTCCAACTTAGTGCCTATTAGTAAACTAGATCGTAGCATCAGGATATGCACAGACTTCAGAGAAATCAACAAAGCTTGTCCTAAGGATGACTTCCCATTACCAAACATAGATTTGATTGTAGATCTCACAGCAGGTCATGAAATGTTATCTTTGATGGATGGATTCTCTGGTTATAATCAAATAAAAATCACATCTGAGGATCAGCACAAAAACAACATTCACTTGTCCTTGGGGAGCTTTCTATTGGAATGTCATGCCCTTTGGGTTAAAAAATGCAGACGCTACATATCAAATAGCCATTACTACTATCTTTCATGATCTCATGCATGTTACTGTGGAAGATTATGTTGACGACCTCTTGGGAAAATCAGTAGACAGAGATACACATTTAGACATACTTTCAGTCGTCTTTGAACGATTGGAAAAATACAAAGTAAGATTAAACCCCAAGAAATGTGTCTTTGGAGTAACCTCTGGGAAGCTCTTGGGATTCATTGTATCAAAAAGAGGAATCAAAGCCGATCCAGCAAAAGTCAAGGCCATCCTAGAGATGCAACCACCATGAAATATCAGTCAACTTTGATCTTTGCAAGGGAGACTCCAGTCCATACGAAGATTCATAGCACAACTTGTAGATAAGTGTAATCCTTTTCAGCACTTGCTACATAAAAACATCAAATTCAAATGGGATGATAACTGTCAATAGGCTTTCCAAATACTCAAAGATTATCTTCTAAATCCTCTAGTTTTGATGCCACCAGTTCCAGATCAACCTCTATTACTATACATATCAGCTACTTCAACGGCACTGTGGGCACTCTTAGCACAACAGGTTGTTGAGGGCAAAGAAAAGGTAGTCTACTACATCAATTGCACATTGGTGGGATATGAGCTAAATTACACACCAATTGAGCATGCATGTCTCACTGTGGTCTTTGCTTCACAGAAATTATGACATTACATGCTAACTCATAAAACTAAGTTGGTTGCAAGGATCAATCCATTGAAATACCTTCTCAATAAAGAAACACTTACGGGGCGACTAGCCAAATGGGTGATGCTCCTGAGTGAATTTGACATCGAGTATGTGGATAGAAAAGAAATAAAAGGACAAACTATTTTAGATCAATTAGCAGATGCTCCCATGTTAGATGATGTTCCTCTAATTTCAGAATTTCCAGATGAATCCATTTTAACAGTGTCGCATGCAAAGCCTTGGCAACTATACTTTGACGGCTCATACACACAGCATGGGGAAGGAACCGGCATCCTCTTCATAACTCCTCGAGGGGATTCTATACCAAAATCATATCGATTATCATTTCCCTACACTAATAACATAACGGAATATGAGGCATTAACAACTAGATTATGGATTGCAGTTCAGTGGAAGATCCAGGAACTTCATGTTTTTGGGGACTCTCAACTTGTAATTTGTCAAGCAACTAATGACTACCAAAAAAAGGACGAGAAATTAATGCCCTATAAAAGAATGGTGGATGACTTGAAACAACATTTCATGAAGATAGACTTTGAGCAGATACCAAGAGAGCAGAATCGAGCCACGGATGCCATGGCTAAAATTGCTTCACTAATTGATCTACCACCGAATGAGACCTGCTATGAGTTCTTGGTGGATAACCTTTTGGTTCCCTCATATGAAATCACTCCTACCGAGATGATATGTATTGTCGGTCCTAAGTCCTAGTTATATGGTGCCATTTTTGCATACCTTCGTGACAATATCTTACCTCCTGACCTATCCAATAACCAACGTCGCACTTTTATTCGCCAATCTTCTTGATATGTCATTTTAGTCGATATCCTATACCGTTGAGGTCTATATGGCACTCTTCTTAGATGTTTAGAAGGGGATGAAGCATGGATTGCATTACGTGAAGTTCATGAAGGGATATGTGGTCCACATTCTAGTGGTCCTACCTTAGCTAAGAAACTCATTTGGACTGGATATTACTGGCCCAATATGGAAAAAGACTCATATCAGTTTGTCAAGAAATGTAAGCAGTGTCAAATTCATGGAGACCTCATTCATGCACTAGCACAAGAACTTCAACCAATTGCGACTCCTTGGCCCTTTTATCAGTGGGTACTCGATCTCATAGGCAAGATTCACCCTCCTTCTTCCAACGGTCATAAGTTCATCATCACTACCATAGAGTATTTCACAAAATGGATCAAAGTGGTGCCTCTTACACAAGTCACTAGAAAACAAATTGCTACATTCATTCTCAACCATATCATTTGTCGATACGGTATTCCTATTTCCATCATTACCGATAACGGGCATCCCTTCAAAAATTAGGATGTTCATGAACTCTGTGACCGCTTCCATATTACCCATCATTTTTCCACACCTTATTATCCCCAAGGTAATGGTCAAGCTGAGGCGTCTAATAAAACAATCCTTAAAATCCTGAAAAAGACAGTCGATGACGCTGGCCGCAATTGGCATATCCAACTTAATCTCGCACTTTGGGCTTACCGCACAAGCGTTTGAACACCTACAGGAGCTAAACCCTATTCACTTGTCTATGGCACTGAAGCTATCTTGCCTATTGAGGTCGAGTTACCCTCTTTACGAGTCTCTTTGCAAAACATTATCAGTGATGAAGACTACAGGGTCTCTCGCTTACAAGAACTTGAACTATTGGATGAACAAAAACAAATTGCTTTAAACCATCTCAAGGCTTACCAACAACGAATGAGTCATAGGTACAATCATAAAGTCAAGCCTCGTACATTTGAGGTGGGTGACTTAGTTCTCAAAGAAAATCCTAAAAAATCAGCAAGACAGAGAGAAGAAGGGCAAGTTTGAACCAAACTGGCTTGGTTCTTACATCATCACAACAACATATGGATCTGGTGCATATCAGCTCTCAACCATAGAGGGTGAACCTTTGGAGGATCCTATCAACAACATGCACCTTCATAGGTTTTACACATAGCTCTTCAGAGTATCCCAGTTCAAAAATACAAAAAAAAAAAATCATAAAACATAAAAATCGTTACTTGGTGAAAACCTGGCAAACAAGCACCTTGTGACAACAAAAAAAATTGAAAAAATCAAAAAAGAAAGAAAAAAATATTTCGTCCAACGGTCAAAACCACTTCGGTGGCACCCTGGGAAAGTACCATGGTGAAAACTGGGTCACTAGTGCCATGTGTAGAGACATTACTACTCCCTCCTTCAGGATTCCACCTCATCCTTTCACTTTTGCACACACTCACAACCTCTTCATTCATAATAAACTTTACACATTCCCATCATGGCTTGTTATTGATCTACCCAAGATTGTTTAGCCATTCATAATAAACATTCTTTTTCATCCCTTTCCATCCATAATAAATCAGCTCCTATCTGTGGCTAAGGAAAATCCTACGTCTAGTGATGGGTGTGGAACTGAGATCATCACACATTTTAAGGAGTACAGTTTCTTCTAGTTTTCTTCAGCCTATCCACGCACAATCTACAATAAAGCAACATTTGCATCACTAGTCCGCAATAAAGTTTCATCTTCTTTGTAATAAAGTATCAGTTGCATGGATTCAGTCAGTTTCAGATGAGACACATCAGCAACAATGGGCTTCAACAAATCAAATCTTTTAATAGACTCAGACAACATATGGTTCAGTGCTATCTATCCTTTTTGTGAAAGTAAACATTGTGACCACAATCAAATAAGACTTATACAAGTGATAAGAGACACTAAAATTGAGGACTATAGTGGATGTTGGTGTCGAGTCTTGGTTTTCTTTTGATTTTATCTTTTGGTGACATATCTTTTAGCTTTTCCAGGATGTCTCAAACTAGAGATTTTATCTCCAGGATGTCTTTGACTAGAAAGGCGAGGATGGGGTATCGTCACCTATTTTTCTTTTGTTGTTTGTGGATTGTCTCTTAAGTAATGCTATGACTTGTCCAAAGATATGAGGACATTGTGAGTCTAGTGTGAACTGGGGCATTCCTTGTTTGAGACTATCTTATCTCCATGCAAACAGGTACAATGACTTTCTAGGTCGAACATATGTCTTGATTGTCATAACCTATTTTGCCATAATAAAGCTCAATGATGATAATGCATAAAAAGCTCTTTCACTTTCATATATTTTGTCTTCCATCCCCCAATCTTGATGGATTTCCATCATCCTTCCTAAGTCTATGTAGCCTACTATCACATGACTAAGTATAATGACATGCCAAAAATATTTGTATTTCATGTAGTTGCACCTGCATTACCACATATAAGCATTTCATACATACATATAGATATCACAATTGCATCACATCCTGCACACAACACATATTAGCACATTTTATATTCACACTATCATATTCATAAGCATTTCATACATTCACAATTGCATATACATAACATATTAAAAACATAAAATAACAAAAATATTGCATTGCATCATATACATATTTGCATCCATATCATAAGCATCACATAGAAACATACATCATAAAAACATCTCATCACATAGGTACACATGCATATAGCTTCCAAAAACATGAATCATCTCATATATATATAATCAAAAGTGTCATAATACAATGATTTCAAAATCATATGGCTACAAATCACCCGAAGGTGTCTACATCATCATACAAAAATGGTACAAAACTGATACATAGGGAGCCCTCTAAGGATATGATGAACTCCCTCCCTCGGAGCTGCTGGCCTCGATGGAGTCTGAGCCCTGGAAGGACTCACCCCAGGATCATCTCTCCTGTCCCCTCTATCTGGTGGTGGTGGAGGACCCATGACCCCACCACCAGATGCTTGTCTCCTGTGACTCCCCCCAGTGGTCGTCATTGTCCGCAATGGTCTATCGAAGCTCTTCGCCCACTACTCTAATGGCACTACCCCGTAGTATAGGTCTTGCTAATGACCTATCTCCTCCCTTGCCCGTAGAACATAGGCATATCCAGTTCTTGTGTCCTCTATCACCTACCTCTCAGCCCTCAGTGTTGTCTCAGCCTTAGTGTAACGATGGATAGCCTAATCTCGCTCCCGCTCAGTGTCCTTGAGTTGTCTCCTGAGTCAATCCCTCTCCCTCTCCAGCTCCTGGATCTCATCTGCCTATCCTTGGTAGATCTCCCTTAGCTCAAATAGCTCAACCTCCTCCTCCTCGGCCCCCTATACCTGTGCCTGTACCTATGGCACTACCTGTGGCTACCCCTATATTGGTGGTTGTATCTGTTCCTGTACCTATGGCTACTCATGTGGCTACCCCTGCCTCTGCCCCTGTACTTGTCCCTGCACCTATCTGGGACCCTATGCTGCTAGCACCTGTAATGGCAACCCACCGCAACCTCTCACCACCAAAACCTATCTCTCCTCTCCACCCTCTCTCCACGGAGCCACCCTCCTCTCTCCTATTGCACCCCGCCTCCTCTATCGACCTCTACCTCCACCATCTCCATAATCATCCTCATCCCCTTCACCATCTCCATCTATCAGCTCTCTTGGATCTGTCAGGCATGGAAATGGATGCTCTTGTAAGGCCTTCCCCAAACCAAGCTTTGATTAACTTAGTTGACCATGTTTGACCCTATTAATAAATGCTATATAATACAATAGAATGGACTGTGTTAGACAGATGGATTGGTGAGAAAATAAATTGAACCAAGTTATAGAGTTATTTCACCTTGTGGTGTACATTTTGATGTATTATGAATTGAAATCCTAAAAGATCCACTGATTGGATAATCTTGATCTAACGTATGTCGCTATATCTGGATTTAGAACTTATAGAATTCCATGATTTGGCTAACATTGATGTATGATTGATGCTTCATTAATATGCTTTATGATATAGATCTCTATATGATTCTAAAATAGGTTAAATTTGAGATGATGAATGTCATTATTGGAATTGCAGGACTCTACTATGATGATAGAAATAGGATGTATGTTTTATGTATGGATCAAAATTATGAGGATTATGATAATTGATTATGTGGATTTATTTGGATATAAGATATATTGATTTGTTCAAATGTAAATTATATGTAGAGTGTTTGATGTGTATTATTATGCATGTGTTTTACATTATATGAGGGTATTTGAAATTACTAATGTGTAATTGAGATGCGCAGGAAAATTATCCATGTGACCATGGAAATATTATAAAGAACCAAACCTAGACCTATGTGCGTTCTCAAAACTAGGGTTTGTCTATTTGGAGAGACAACACCCCGTTTGTATCGTATTTTATTCATGAAAGTGATTGTTGCATGAATGTTAAATTGAATTTTGTTTATTTGTGCAAATCCAACAAGAGACAAGATTTCATGTATAATTTTGTAAAAGTATTTTCTTTGTGTCACTTGACACATGTTTTGATTTATGTTTGAGTTTTTAAATTTGTCTCTTGGAGGGAGTTGTTTAACTATATCTTTTTCAATTAATTAAATATGATTCCATAAATGCCTTGGGTAAAGAATCTTTGGAATGGTCAACTTAAGTCTGACCCGAAAACTAACTTAAGATGGGTTTAAAAAGGGTTAAATGGACACCTAGGGGTAGTTTAATAGGGTTTCCTAAAGCCCATAAGGTATACCTAAAGGTTAGGAGTAATTTTAGGCATGTACCAACTCTCATGTGACCTTTTTGACACCTTAAAAAGTGACTTTTCTAAGTTGTGCGAAAATTGAAATTAGAAGGATCATCTAAGTTGTAAACTTTCCTTTTGGCTGTGAGATCCCTTTCCCATTTTTCTCCTACCTTTCCTTTCCAGTTTTAGAAACTTGTGAGAACTCTCACTAGGGCCTTCTTAAGAAAGAATGAGAGATTTTGTGGGTAATCACCCACTCTCCATTTTTGGAGACAAAGAATTTTGAAAGGAAAAAGATAGATTTGGAATTAAGAATTTGGCTAAGTGTAGAAAGGAAAGACTTGTGGAATTGGGCTGCTCATCCTCAACAAAACTAGCATACCTTTGGGTAGTTGAAGGTTGGTTCTACCTTTCTTGTAATGTTTTCATAAGGCATGTTGTATTGAAAGAATTGCTTGTGTAAAAGGCTTATTTCCTTGCATATTTCCCTTGGAAAAATATTTGGTATTTTATGTTTTACTTTTGTTTAGCATTTTATGTGCTTGGGAGTAATCAAGGCCTCCTACTCTTGGGAGAGAGGATGGTCTTGTGGGTGGTAGAAGTGACAACCCTCGAATGAGAGGCTCTTGTAATGAGAGTGATCACAAGGGATTTTATGTGACCCATGTTGCATGGCTTGTTTATGCATTGGGGGTCATAAGGAGGGAAATAAGGCATGAATGCCTTGGGGGGCATAAGGAATGTGGGGTTGTTATACTTATGATGTATTTGGTTTTCCATGAGGTGGCTATTAGTCTTACCATACTTGCAATCTCCTCAGGGTACTTGGTCCACTACCACCCTTGAAAAGACATCACAAATGTGTGGTGCAGTGTAGCCAGGTTGGGATTGTGTTTGAGATTGTGTTTTCCCTTGTCTTTTGTGTTTGCATGTGTGTTACCCGTCTAGGGCTTGGTTCTCCGAGCTCGGGGGTGGCTACCAGTTAGCCTAGGCTGGGAGGTGAGCACTCCATGGTCATAGCTTTGATTTAAAATGCAGGTTGTCGGAAGAAAAGAACAGGACAAGTGGAAGGTTGCAGAAGTTATTTGTTGCAGGAAATTATTTGTAAATGTAATTATTATTTGAAAAAAGTTCTCATTTATTAGAAATGAGAGACCCATTGTAAAGTGACAATAGTGTCTTTGAAATACATTTTAAAAAGTTGTACTATTTTATTATGCTATTTATTGCAGTAAAGAAATGAGTGTTCCTAAATTAGTTTTTTTCCAAAGTTTAGAAGAAAATTTTATCTGATGTATTTATGATCAATTGAATAGGCAAGCAATTTCCTTCATTCTTATGTATTTAAAATGAAATAAAATAGGGAAGGAATAAATTAGAAATGCATGCATATGGTAGGCTGAAAATAAATCATTTAATTATATTTTTTTTGTAAATGCAGTATAGTACAATATAGTTTTGGAAATTATCTTTTTCATGTATTGCAGAAATTAAAATCTAAGGTAGATAGCTTATCTAGTCTATATAAAAATATACTTTTACAATTGTATAAAATTATTTTAAATCTGTCATTTACTTTATGCAGAAGATAAATCTAAGGTTTTATTTAATGAACTACATATTTAATTAGTTGCTAAATTAAGTTCACTTGATTCTGTTAATTACACTTTTTGTGGATAGAAAATTCTAAAGTTAAAAGAATAGCCTATTTTTTTTATATTTGCTGGATAAGTTATCTAAATCTGTCATTTAAATAATTGGAGAAAATAAATTTGGTGGACAAGTTATTTAAATATGTCATTTAAATAATTGTAGAAAATAAATAGTCTATCTCTGATTTGATAAATAAAATACAACAAAAAAAAAAACACATTGTTTAAATTCAGATTATAACAGTATATTTTGGCATAGTAGAGAATAAAATTACTTTATCGAGATTTTTGCAAATTGTATATATATATATATATATATATATATATACATATATATATATATATATATATATACATATATATATATATATATGTATACATATATATATATATATATGTATATGTATATATATATATATATATATATATGTATATATATATATATATATATGTATATATATATATATATATATATGTATGTATATGTATATGTATATGTATATATATATATGTATATATATATATATATATATATATGTATATGTATATGTATATGTATATATATATATATATATATATATATATATATGTATATGTATATGTATATGTATATATATATATATGTACATATATACGTATATGTATATATACGTATATGTATATATACGTATATATGTACATATATATATATACATATATATATATATATATATTTAAATTATATACTAAATAAAATAATAATAATAATAATAAATAAAAAGATAATAAAAAACCAGGGTTTCGGGGGGCCGAACCCCACTGTGTGTGCACACAGTGAGCGGCTCGTGGGCCGCCACTGTGTGAACACACAGTGGGTCGACGCCTCGTGCCACCACTGTGTGGGCACATAGTGGGCGGCGCCCGCGCACCACTGTGTGGTCGCACAGTGGCAGCGCCCGACACCCCCACCGCCTCAACAAAAAAAGAAATCGCCACCGCATCTGCCATGTCCGCCCTGCAAAAAAAAAAAAAGATAAAACCCTAGCCCGGGTAGGGCTAGGGTAGAAATAAAAGAAATGAGTTTTTAAAAATAAATATAAAAGGACTCTTTTATAATAAAGAAATTAGGGTTTTCATTTTGTTAAAATATAATGAAGTGTATATATATATATATACACTCACATGTATATTCATAAGAATGTAATACATGTATGTTTTTTATACATAGGGTGTTAAAATTTTGAAGGAAAGATCAAAATGGAGTAAGGATATTTAACTAGGTGGTTATAATGTTTTAATAAATTTTATGAGTATGGAGATACATATATATAGAGATATTTTTTTTAAATTATATATTTATGAAGTTGATATTTAATTTAAATTAAATGGATTGAGAAACTTTACATTAAAAATTTATGAAGTAATATTTAATTTAAATAAAATATTTGAGGTGTTTTAAATTAAGCTAAATATTTGCAAAATTAAATATTTAAGATGTATTAAATTAATCGTTAGGGAATTTAAATTTTGTAGTAAATTATTTGACTATAGGGATTAAATTTTAGCCCACCTAGACGTAGGTGTATGTGATCAAACTTATAGAAGAATATTCATTTGCAAATATAATCGACCCTTTTGTTGATTTAGTGTAATCTTCTATTTAATTATTGTTAAGTAAAATAAAGACACTTATAAAACTAAGTGCTAGGACTAGTTAATTAGAACCTAAGAACAATGAATGGATATTGGAGATTAATCTTTTCTCTATGTTAATTAATTAATTTAATTATTGGTTGAGAGTGATGCGACAATAAAACTATTCAATTTCACATTTAATTTTAAATTATTCTTGTTTACTTGAGTTAGTGGATAGAGTTAACTCTCACATAGTTAAGACAAAATATGTTAGTGCATTTCATATTTTGTGATTTAATGTTTTAAGTTGTGATTTTAAAAAAAAATTTATCCCGTTCGTGCCCAAAAATTTGGGCATGACATTTTGGTGTCAGAGCCCTAGGTTCAAACACTGGTGAACATGGGCTACATTCATAACTTAGTTGAAGACAAACTATGGCTTGAAGTATAACACCTAGGTGGAAAACTTGCAAAAATAACAAAGTGAAACATAAGTGAAAATTCTTGTAAATCAATAGATCAACATATAACAATTCAAGGGGTTCCAAGGGTCACTAGAAGCCCTGAAATTTGAACTTATTAGTCATAAGTTTTATGGCATAATAAAAACCCCAAGGGCTGCGAAACTTTAAATTATTACTTATATGAAGTATTTTTCAGTGTTTAATAACGAAAATTAGATCTTTTGTACTTATGAGGTTACCATTTAATTGGAACTTAAACACAATAATTGCCCTAATCAAATCAAGTACGAGGAGTTAAATACTACAATAAAATACATCTGATGGTAACTAAAAGAATGTCATCCATCGAGATATGTTCATGACAATGGCAAGTCAAGCAAGATAGTTATACCTAAGATAAAGGTAGTAAACAAGATAAATAAGATCGAGACAGTTCAAGTTAAGTTTTTTTTTAAAAAGCTATGTGAAATTATGATGGTTAAAAAGATCAAGGCCACCATTGGAGACATAAAGGAAGAAGAGTTAAAAGGAACTCTTGCAAATCTCAGATAGAAGCATCAACCTATCCTAATGACTAGGTACCTTAAAGAATGTGGTTATGCTAGATTTCTTATTAAGAGCATTTGTTAGACAATGTTTGTAGCAATACAGTGAAGCTAGAGTTGGATAACCCTGAAGGTAAGAACTAAACTAATGAGTGGCAATCCCCTTGGTTAGAAAACCCTAGTGATACTATAGGTGAGTAAAATATGGATAAAGGAGGCATGAACTTCTTGGGTGAAAACACGTAATTGCAATAAACCCTAAGTTCATCCGTGGTTATATAATTGGGGGAAACAAGCAAGTAAAACCTCAACTAATTTCTTTACGGGAAGATAATCTTGGAGAAATTAAATAATGGGAGAGAGAGAGAGTAGAACTGATTTAGGAATCGTACAAAAATCCCCATTGAAGTGCAAGGAGTGTAAGAGAATTAGGATCTTATAATCTAGGGATGAGTAACCAATATTCGTTCAGAAAACTAAGAAGAAAAGTGCAACCCAATCATGGTTAGTCACTAGGTACAAGACAGTCTGTAACACAATTTAACTACTAGGCACAATCAAAGAAGTTTTGCAAATTATGGCACTCAAATGTAAAAGTATGCAAAAAACATTAAGTATGGATGAAGCAACATGCGGATGGAAATAGCTTATGGAAATATAGTATAACAATAATATAATACCAAAGTTTTAATGAGAATTAGTTAGCAGTGTAAAATATTTTATGAGAACATTGATAAGGAGCCGAATTTTGTGGTTAGTCAAGGGAGAACTTGGAAAGTTATGGGAGTCTTAAGACGTTGGTAATTATTGGAACACTTTTAAGTTATACCGTAATTAGGTAACAAGATATTATGATGATAAGGTGGCTTTTTGTGGATTGAAGGAAATTGAAGGTTGTGATATGCCGGAAATGGGCTAGTAAGTAAATATAAATAAGTAATACGGAACGAGATAACTTCCCTTTTACTAAATTTTAATTAAAAGGATGGGTGTTGGTCACTTTTCGAGTGCACACCCCCTTGATTTCATAAGTTGCATAAATGAAGTAGGAGAGAATAAGTCCACTCTCTGAGTTGTTTGAAATAGGTCATGAAATGTGTGGGTAGGAATTGTTGTCAACCATTATCGATCTTACTTGACAATAATTCCACCCCAAATGTGTTAGTATTTTGACAACAAGCTCCTACCTAATGAAGGCAAGTGAATGTTAGAGGTGAAAATATAAGGAGCTATCATAAGGTGCTAAGAAAACAAATGATGTCCCTAGTACAATTATATGATTACATTATACAAATCCTAAGTGGTTCTAAGTAAACAAGCATCAATTTTGTACCAAACTATCAACCGTGTGTGTAAGATCACATGGAAGTGTCGATACTCAAGCTACCACGTAACATTGAATCAAGGTTAAGAATATTAAGATAATTAATAGAAGCCATATTAATTAAGTTAATAAGGAAGGATGTATTAACAGGATGGAGGAAACTGGATATTTATTAAATAATTGATATTGAACCAAGTAACTTTATAAATGTCTATTTGGTAGAAGATGATCTAATTAAGTACTATTAAACGCAACTGTAATGAAAGGGACTTTTGAGTGAAATTATTATTGCCCTTATAAAATTTATCCGATCCGCTTGATAATAGGAGTTATCAAAATTGTTATTTTCTTAATCCTATTGCCTAGGAGTTCTATCGAGACCTAAGGTTTCGTTGGATCAACTTGTTAAGCTTTAACCTCTAATTAAGCATAGATTGCGTATAATTAAGTGTTCAAAAAAAAAATTAGTGCAAGAGGAATGGATGGAGAATGGTAGAGTTAGTGCAAGCACCTGTTAGAATATAATTAAGGATGTTAATAACCCTAAATAGATAGTGGATTATATTATAAAGTGTTGCTTGAAATAGTAAGCACGTGAAGGTTAAAATAGAACATGATTTATAAAAAAATGAATGCAATCTCTTGCGTATAAGAATTTAATTCATAAATCAATAAAGGATTATAAAGAATCTAAGAACCTTAAGAGTCTAACAATCACTTCCTAACACACTCAGGACATGTGATCTGGGGTGAGGTGTTGTGGTTACTCCCTAGGGTATGACCAGTATGGTCATCTTGTTTCGAGTTTTTCTTCGTCAGTATTTTCAACTTTCTTTGAAAAGTATATTGTGACCTAGGGGCTAGTACTTTCTTTTATTTATTTTATTTTTTAGTTTATATGAAGAGAGGACCACTAAATTTATGTTTCTTTTTTATTGGAACTATGGCACTTGCCATGTTTCTAGTTTTAATATCTTTCAATTGCCTACATTTTTCTTCTTTTGAGGGGACTTGGTAAAAGTAATTTTTTATTTATTTTTGACCTTTTAAAGTGTCAAGTGGTCATTTTTATGGTTGATATAGCTAGCCCTAGTGATGTAATTTGTGTAATATCTATCATGTTCGTTGAACCACTGATAGTGTGTCAAGGGAGGTTACCGCAAGGAGTGAAATTAGGCACAAAGAATTAACAAAGGATATATTTTATCAAATCAAGATAAAGGAAGGAAGATCCTCCTAAATAAAATTAATTGAGAATAGCCTGAAAGAGGAAAATTTATAACAATAGTGTGATCTAGACCTAATGAATTGCGAAAGTAATGATTGTCGACTGGTAAATTAGCATGTGTATGGAGATGATTGCATGGATGATATCTAAAATAAGTATTAATAATATCATCACTCCCTTAGAATGAGATTGTTATGTACCTTAATGTTTGGGAATTGTGAATAATGTACACTATGAAACTTGAACCTTGGTGCCTAGAAATATAAAAACATTTTAATCCTTAGTGGTAGAAAACTACCCTATATAGGGGCGGATTTGAAGGACCTAAATTTGATTATGCCTTGTTATCTAAAAAGAAAAGTTGGAAGAAATTATGCACCTAGGACAGGTTAGCAAATATTTTATTAACACCCTAATGAGGTGCCTTGATGTAGAATAAGTAGATTCATTTGGGCTGATGACAATTTTCTTAAGTAACATGCTTGGACAAGAATACAATAGGATAAACATGCTTTTAAACAAATTCTAAACAAAGTAGGACTCCTAGAAATTCAATATGTGTAACCTTGATTGTGGAAGTTCATGTGTGTTATTGATATAGTTTGGATGGTGCATTAATGTAAGTTGTTGGAAGATAGAACCTTGTAAACACCTACCCGAGATTTAAGGGAAATGTAATAAAAATACTAAGAATTTAACATTGTGCAGATAGTAAGTTAATTACAAAAAACAAGTTGATTTTGCTATTTCAACCTTCTAGTAAGCAAGATAAGATTTTGAGTAACTCTTTGAAATTGTGGGAAATGTTATGTCCCTACATCGTAATTCTACTCATGTGACTTTCAGGATTAAGTCGAACTCTAGGGGAGGAGGATGTAACGCCTTCCCCAAACCAAGCTTTGATTAACTTAGTTGACCATGTTTGACCCTACTAGTAAATGCTATATAATACAATAGAATGGACTGTGTTAGACAGATGGATTGGTGAGAAAAGAAATTGAACCAAGTTATAGAGTTATTTCACCTTGTGGTGTACATTTTGATGTATTATGAATTGAAATCCTAAAAGATCCACTGATTGGATAATCTTGATCTAACGTATGTCAGCTATATCTGGATTTAGAACTTATAGGATTCCATGATTTGGATAACATTGATGTATCATTGATGCTTCATTTATATGCTTTATGATATCAAACTCTATATGATTCTAGAATAGCATAAATTTGAGATGATGAATGTCATTATTGGATTTGTAGGACTCTACTATGATGATAGAAATAGGATGTATGTTTTATAAATGGATCAAGATTATGAGGATTATGATAATTGATTATGTGGATTTATTTGGATATAAGATATATTGATTTGTTCAAATGTAAATTGTATGCAGAGTGTTTGATGTGTATTCTTATGCATGTGTTTTACATTATATGAGGGTATTTGAAATTACTAATGTGTAATTGAGATGCGCAGGAAAATTATCCATGTGACCATGGAAATATTATGGAGAACCAAACCTAGACCTGTGTGCGTTCGTAAAACCAGGGTTTGTCTATTTGGAGAGACAACACCCTGTTTGTATTGTATTTTATTCGTGAAAGTGATTTTGAATTTTGTTTATTTGTGCAAATCCAACAAGAGACAAGATTTCATGTATAATTTTGTAAAAGTATTTTCTTTGTGTCACTTGACACATGTTTTGATTTATGTTTGAGTTTTTAAATTTGTCTCTTGGAGGGAGTTGTTTAACTATAGCTTTTTCAATTAATTTAATATGATTCCATAAATGCCTTGGGTAAAGAATCTTTGAGATGGTCAACTTAAGTTTGACCCGAATATTAACTTCAGATGGGTTTAAAAAGGGTTAAATGGACACCAAGGGGTAGTTTAATAGGGTTTCCTAAAGCCCATAAGGTATACCTAAAGGTTAGGAGTAATTTTAGGCATGTACCAACTCTCATGTGACCTTTTTGACACCTTAAAAAGTGAATTTTCTAAGTTGTGCGAAAATTGAAATTAGAAGGATCATCTAAGTTGTAAACTTTCCTTTTGGCTGTGAGATCCCTTTCCCATTTTTCTCCTACCTTTCCTTTTCAGTTTTAGAAACTTGTGAGAACTCTCACTAGGGCCTTCTTAAGCAAGAATGAGAGATTTTGTGGGTAATCACCCACTCTCCATTTTTGGAGACAAAGAATTTTGAAAGGAAAAAGATAGATTTGGAATTAAGAATTTGGCTAAGTGTAGAAAGGAAAGACTTGTGGAATTGGGCTGCTCATCCTCAACAAAACTAGCATACCTTTGGGCAGTTGAAGGTTGGTTCTACCTTTCTTGTAATGATTTCATATTGCATGTTGTATTGAAAGAATTACTTGTGTAAAAGGCTTGTTTCCTTGCATATTTCCCTTGGAAAAATATTTGGTGTTTTATGTTTTACTTTTGTTTGGCATTTTATGTGCTTGGGAGTAATCAAGGCCTCCTACTCTTGGGAGAGAGGATGGTCTTGTGGGTGGTAGAAGTGACAGCCCTCGAGTGAGAGGCTCTCGTAATGAGAGTGATCACAAGGGATTTTATGTCACCCTTGCTGCATGGCTTGTTTATGCATTGGGGGTCATAAGGAGGGAAATAAGGCATGAATACCTTGGGGAGCATAAGGAATGTGGGGTTGTTATACTTATGATGTATTTGGTTTGCCATGAGGTGGCTATTATTCTTACCATACTTGCAGTCTCCTCAGGGTACTTGGTCCACTACCACCCTTGAAAAGACATCACAAATGTGTGGTGAAGTGTAACCGGGTTGGGATTGTATTTGAGATTGTGTTTTCCCTTGTCTTTTGTGTTTGCATGTGTGTTACTCGTCTAGGGCTTGGTTCTTCGAGCTCGGGGGTGGCTACCAGTTAGCCTAGGCTGGGAGGTGAGCACTCCATAGTCATAGCTTTGATTTAAAATGCAGGTTGTCAGAAGAAAAGAATAGGACAAGTGGAAGGTTGTAGGAGTTATTTGTTACAAGAAATTATTTGTAAATGTAATTATTATTTGAAAAAAGTCCTCATTTATTAGAAATGAGAGACCCATTGTAAAGTGACAATAGTGTCTTTGAAATACGTTTTAAAAAGTTGTACTATTTTATTATGCTATTTATTGCAGTAAAGAAATGAGTGTTCCTAAATTAATTTTTTCCAAAGTTCAAAAGAAAATTTTATTTGATGTATTTATGATAAATTGAATAGGCAAGGAATTTACTTCATTCTTATGTATTTAAAATAAAATAAAATAGGGAAGGAATAAATTAGAAATGCATGCATATGGTAGGGTGAAAATAAATCATTTAATTCTATTTTTTTGTAAATGCAGTATAGTACAATATAGTTTTGGAAATTATCTCTTTCATGTATTGCAGAAATTAAAATCTAAGGTAGATAGCTTATCTAGTCTATATAAAAATATACTTTTACAGTTGTATAAAATTATTTTAAATCTGTCATTTACTTTATGTAGAAGATAAATCTAAGGTTTTATTTAATGAACTACATATTTAATTAGTTGTTGAATTAAGTTCACTTGATTCTGTTAATTACACTTTTTGTAGATAGAAAATTCTAAAGTTAAAAGAACAGCCCATTTTTTTTATATTTGCTGGATAAGTTATCTAAATCTGTCATTTAAATAATTGGAGAAAATAAATTTGGTGGACAAGTTATTTAAATATGTCATTTAAATAATTGTAGAAAATAAATAGTCTATCTCTGATTTGATAAATAAAATACAACAAAAAAAAACACATTGTTTAAATTCATATTATAATAGTATATTTTGGCATAGTAGAGAATAAAATTACTTTATCACGATTTTTGCAAGTTGATTATAATTATATATATATAAATTATATACTAAATAAAAAAAAATATTAATATTAAATAAAATAATAATAAAAAAACCAGGGTTTTGGGAGGGCGAACCCCACTGTGTGTGCACACAATGGGTGGCGTCGAAGTGCCACCACTGTGTGGACACACAGTGGGCCGGCACCCCGTGCCACCACTGTGTGGTCGCACAGTGGCGACGCCCGACACCCCCACCGCCTCAAAAAAAAAAGAAATCATCGCCGCATCTGCCAGGTCTGCCCTGCCAAAAAAAAAACCCTAGCCTGGGTAGGGCTAGGGTAGAAATAAAAGAAATGAGTTTTTAAAAATAAATATAAAAGGACTCTTTTATAATAAAGAAATTAGGGTTTTCATTTTGTGAAAATATATTAAAGTGTATATATATATACTCACATGTATATTCATAAAAATATAATATACATATGTTTTTATAAATAGGGTGTTAAAATTTTGAAGGAAAGATCAAAATGGAGTAAGGATATTTAACTAGGTGGTTATAATGTTTTAATAAATTTTATGAGTATGGAGATACATATATATAGAGATGTTTTTTTAAATTATATATTAATGAAGTTGATATTTAATTTAAATTAAATGGATTGAGAAGCTTTAGATTAAAAATTTATGAAGTAATATTTAATTTAAATAAAATATTTGAGGTGTTTTAAATTAAGCTAAATATTTGCAAAATTAAATATTTAAGATGTATTAAATTAATCGTTAGGGAATTTAAATTTTGTAGTAAATTATTTGACTATAGGGATTAAATTTTAGCCCACCTAGACGTAGGTGTATGTGATCAAACTTATAGAAGAATATTCATTTGCGAATATAATCGACCCTTTTGTTGATTTAGTGTAATCTTCTATTTAATTATTGTTAAGTAAAATAAAGACACTTATAAAACTAAGTGCTAGGACTAGTTAATTAAATCCTAAGAACAATGAATGGATATTGGAGATTAATATTTTCTCTACATTAATTAATTAATTTAATTATTGGTTGAGAGCGATGCGACAATAAAACTATTCAATTTCGCATTTAATTTTAAATTATTCTTGTTTACTTGAGTTAGTGGATAGAGTTAATTCTCACATAGTTAAGACAAAATATGTTAGTGCATTTCATATTTTTTGATTTAAGGTTTTAAGTTGTGATTTAAAAAAAAAATTATCCCGTTCGTGCCCAAAAGTTTGGGCATGACAGCTCTGCCCAATATGCAGTATGCTCTGCATCTATCCCTACATCCTCAATCTTAGGCCACATATCCCAAGGCATGGGCACCATCTCTACCATCTGCATCACTACCTAATCATATGATAACAACAGCTCAAAGTGTGCCTGATCCCTGACTGTCCAAGCATACATCCCAGAACCTTGTGGCATCCATTGAATCCTGCCAAACTACCTGCATACCCTGTCAACCAACTGCCTCTCCAGTACATAGGGCATCCGCCCAATCAGATATCTGCTTCTGAAAGTGTATGGCAAATCCACCACGTCATCCTCCCACTGCTCACACTCTTGGTACGACCTCCATATCACAGTGTCAACCTCATCAAGGACTCGACGCCAGTGCTCTAACTTGCCAATCTGTGGTTGTGATGTAATCATATCATACAAGTGCACAAAACTGTGCCCATGACCCCTGCCTCTGAAGTGTATCGGTCGTGTCACTGGCAGATGCTCATATGCCCACATCTGTAGAAATGTAACTCCGCAGCCCAATCCTACGGATCCATGATATACTAACTGATGAAGCTCATAATACAAGTGTGCCAACACACACAGTCCCCAGGCATATCTGTTGTGTTGTGTAACCAGTGTCTCCAAGGTGCTCCCCCAGCCCACAGCCAACCCTCGTGTCACCCTATCTGGACACAAGAACCCACTGATCACTCCTCCTAGCACTATTGGTAGCGTCAGTCCTGTCACTGTCATGGTGTCCCAGGCGACATGTCCTGCCCTCATCTCTAATCTCGGATCCTAAAACACTCATCTCAACGTATCCCTGTCTCCATCTTGATCATAGGGAATCAACTCCCCATCGATCGGTATCCTCAGAATCCTATACCCATCCTCTAAGGTGACTATCATCTCACCCATCGACAAATGGAATGTGCATGTCTCAGAGTGCCATCTCTCAGCTAAAGCAGTTAGCAAACCCATGTTCGCCCAAAACTTAGGTACATACAGAATATATCTCAAACCCATAGCCTCAATAGCGGCTCTGTCCTCAAATGTCAGCTCCAGTCGTAACCTTTGCGTCGACGGGAATCTCTCTCGTGACTCCAGCATAGGCAAATACTCCTACAGTCAAGCAAATCAACTGTGTCAGTCAAAGTGGCATTCACTGCTCATCACAAAATGTTGCTTATTATCCTAAGTTCTTATGATACTATCCTAGTGACATTCACTGTTCATCACAAAGTGTTGCTTCTATCCTAGTGACACTCACTGTTCATCACAAAGTGTTGCTATTTATCCTAGTGGTACTCCCTGTTCATCACAAAGTACTACGTTTTTTGCACTCCCTGTTCATCACAAAGTGTTGTTATTTTAGTACTCTCTATTCATCACAAAGTACTATGTCTTGGTACTCCCTATTCATCACAAAGTGCCTCGATTTATCCTATCCTAGGGCCTCTACTTGAGTGTATCCTCTTGAGTAGTTTCCTAATTGGCAACATATGTTCTATCACAGAATTGTCAATCCTAGCCCTATCTGCTATCATAGTCTTCCCTAGAGGACCTGCCTGAGTGTATCCTCTCAGTAGCTTATCCAATCGATAGCGTATGTTCATCACAGAATTGCCGATTTGCCCTAGAAGACATAAATGCACATTTTTGACACAAATGCACCTTCATGTCATAAACGCGCTTACATACTGCATAAATGCCTTTGCTCTGCACAGATGCACCTGAAATACATAGATGCGCCTGCTTTTCATAGATGTGCCCACATTGCACAAACACGCCTGCACAACGCAGATGCACTCGCATTTTGCATAGATGCCTTTTCTTGCACAGACGCCCCTGGCACAAATATAGACACGCCTCGCCAACCTAGACGTGCCTAGCACCAATGCAGACGTGCCTCAGTGTTTTTGACATTTTTTGACATTACCTAAAAGCGCATTTATTGCGCTACCTAGCATGCATTAATGACAACAATTAATGCAAAAAAGTACAAGGAGGTTTTAGGGTACTTACCGGCTCTCCTGCATCTGCTGGCCTCTGAAATCGGCGAATGCAATCGAATCACTGAACCAATGCCATCGCTGCTGACTATTGCTGCTCTATTCTCTCTCTGCACTCTAATCTCTTCGATGTGTGGATGACAATGAGGATGTATTCCCCTCGTGGTCTATCTTATAGACTACCCTAGCCCAGGCCCTTGCCCTAGCCCTAGCCTTCGTCTCCCAAGTCAGTCCTCTTTATCTCATGACTCTGTCACTTGATCCTATCTAGCTAGTCCATTCTAGCCCTTTCTTTCTTATCGAGAGATTATTTGTGATCTTTTCAGACATTTTCATCCAATCTCTCAAGGGGGCATATCATTTCCATCTTGGGGCAACTTTGTATCAGTTCATATTATCTTCTTTGAAACAACGCGACAAGCTGCATTGTCTCAAAGAGGGGCAAAATGTAGATACCTAAAATTGTCCAGTCTAATTAAATAAATATCTTTATCTATTTAATTATTTTTAGCCTAATTTTTCTATTAATTAAATAAATCTTTATTTATTTAATTAATTCATTTATCCTCTTCTAGCCTTATTTCTCATTTAAATAAATACATTTATTTATTTAAATTATCCTTTTCTTAAATTAAATAAATACTTTTATTTATTTAATTGATCTCACTTCTTCTATTAATTAAATAAATCTTTATTTATTTAATTAATTCATTAACCTTTTCTACCTATGACACATGTCATTCATCTCTTAATTCATACACTACCTACCCTTTCATTATTTTCTTATTTCCTCTACCTACCCTCTAATCATAGCCAACTATTTATCTTTTATAGCTCTCAATCTTATCCATCCATTTCATATAGTGTCTTCTATATAAGGAGATGCTTCCTTCATTATCAACCCCTGCTTACGACTGGACTACTTTATGCTTTTGAACTTTCATATGTGATCCTACTTGTAACCACATTTTCGTTCTTTGTTGAGCTCTTGTGCACACATAAAATCTGAGAGCAAATATATCAAGCAAGATTAAAGGAGATAGGAAAAATGGAGATCCAAACCCTATTGGACATGTGATGGTATAATCTTTGTGATTTCATTTGATTTGCATCATCTTAGGTAATCTTCATATGTTATGGTGGATCTTTGTTGTTGTTAGGCTAGGGTTTTGTGGTTGAATTCATTTAGTCTTTCAATATTATTGTGTATCCATTTTCACCGTAAACACCATCAAATAGAAAACACAAATCATTTGTGTCACATGAGACATCACAAAATGAAGGCTTTTTAATTATACATTCATTGCATCCAACTAATTGATCATTCTCTTCTTTCAGTTTTAATGTTTCTATCTTCTGTAAAAGAAAAAATTATTCTAGCCTCTTTATCTTGTCTTCGAAATCATCAAATAAATCCGCTCTTTCCTCTAATTCTTCATTTTGAATTTTAACTTTCTCAAATTCTTATTCAAGATTATCAATTTCGCATAAAAAATCATATTTATCTTTTTGTTTCTTATAAATTACATTTATGTTCATTAATTCTTCTTCTAGTTATTTTTTTGTTTTGAACCCTTTTAAAAACTTTTCCTATTGAAATAAACGATTTTAACTTACCTTCTTTGCACACCTAACAATAATTCAACTACAGTGATGTAGATCACTTTCTTTCTTGACGATGAATGATGGCTTCACATGTCTCTCCTTCCACTTTTTCTACAATATTTATAGGTAGTCTCTTTTTTTCTTTGATTAATAAGAAGTTGAAGCCGTTACTTTTGACTGGAGCTATGAACCAATGAGATCATAATGAGGGACCCCATTGCCATGGATATATTTGCCCTGCTGAAATATTAACACCTTATCTCTCCAATCATCATCTCTCCAACGAAAACTCAAACCTTATTACTCCAATCCTCCTTTGACACCTTATCTCTCCAGCTTGGGGGCTCCTTATCTCTCTGGAAACCTTATCACTCCAATAGGAACTCCTTATAACTCCATTCAATAGCACTTCCCTCTGTTCACTCACCTACATTATGCCTCACGTTGATTACAGTGTTGGACTGCTAGTGTTGCACCTACTGCCGACAAGAATATGACATGGAACCAGTCATAGCTAGTTCAAGATAGCATAGAGGTGAGGTGTGATGAACAATAAATTGAAGATATAATAGATTTTCATCTCCAATGGGATAGATTTTAAATACAATCAATCAGCTTTTAATCGAATCTAAACACACAAGTTGATAAATAACAACTAATTATAGTAAATTATTATTTTGTAACTATTGTAATAATCCAATATAAATAACTTCCATTTTTTATCAATGTGTTTTAATTATACTCCATATTAGGATCCTTCTTCATCATAATTCTCATAGCTAAATAATTTATTAATCAAAATTTAATTTCATAAATATCATCACAATTATTCTATTTTCAAATGAAGTAATTATTTAATCTAAATTGATCTAAACTTATTTGTGTGCTTTGGTTTATTTACCATCACTTAATATAAAAAAATGATATTTTTCCTTAGAAGAGTATAACTATATTGATGATGTAACTAAAAAACAATTCAAAATAGAAGTTCTATTTCATTTCTAGCTTGAGCTTAATACAATATATTTATTTAATATTCCTCATACAATAGAGGCTACATATTCTTAAAACATACATATGAATGGAATACGAATCATATTGGAAAAGGTTCAATCATGGTTTTGATGATATGATTCTTTGTATCTTTGCTAGCAACACTAAATCCATCTCTCTCTCTTTATAGAGAAGTTGTAAACCTCAGGATAGTGCATAAGCACAATCTTTGCTAATGGGTGGAACATTATCAGGTTTCAAATATTCCCAATTTAACTCTTTGAGGAGTTCATCACATAAGGCCGTGAGATCATTTATAGCCTCTTTCTTAGTAGATCTAGGGAGGTCTCTCATATAACAAGTTATACAAGATACTGTTTCTCCACGATCACCTTCAACCTTTCAAATAGAAATCACAAAACATTAGTTTAGTTACCATTACACTTATTTAAGAAAAATAAAATAAATGCATATTGTATTAAATATTTTATATCATACCTCAAAGGTTCTTGTATCACCTTTAACTCTAAGTGTTAAGCGTAAAAGTTCATCAAACTTTGAAGGATAATCAATTTCTGGTAAGATGTTTTCTAGAAGAATTGCATCTACTGCTAATACAGGTTGTAAAGTCACTACACGTGAGCCACCACTAACTTTTCCATTCTCTAAATACTCTTGCAAAGTTGGTACATAACCTTCAACAAGCCACTTTGCTTCTTGCATATATGAATCAATATAAACTTCCCACTATAATTGTAATGTTCAATAAAGTTCATGTTATTAGTAGTCACATCAATATATTTAATTAAAAAAATGATAATTTTATGCTAAAATAGAAACATTTGTTTTAACCTTTAAATGTTGCAATTTAACTTAAAATAGATTTTTAAATTATAAAATAGATTTTTAATATAAACTTCTTGATATTGTGTCAATAGATAGCATTTACTATTTAAAAAATAACAACATACAATTTGAAGCTTACTGTTCAATTCACTACAAAATAATAAGCTTTAGTGAAATTAATATAAATAAAAATAAATAAAATGTTTAAAATATCTATAAAATACTATATATATATATATATATATATATTAATGAAACATAATCTTAATAAAATTAAAAAGCTTTTCAAAATCCTTTTATGTTAACGTCTTCAATAACTTGAAATCTAAGATTTGAAATCTTCTCAAGCTTCTTTGTCTACTTTTTCTTAACCTCTGATGAATATTATAACCAACCCTCTTTATATTTTGCAAATGTATATATATACCATTTCACAAAACATAATTTCATAAAATTAAAAAGCTTTCTAAAAAAATTTTATGTTAACATCTTCAATAAATATCTTGAAACCTATATATGAAATCTTCTCAAGCTTCTTTATCTACTTTTCTTATCTTTTAATGAATAATATAAACAAATCTCTCTATAAGTCAAAAGTTATGAATAATTGTTTTCATATATATGACATATTTCTTAATTATCATAACATTATTTATATTTCCTTTGGACAAATGCCCTCAATATTCTAAATTCTTACACTCATAAACACCCTAAGCCTTCTTTACCTATTTAAGTGTTCTCGGATCCTTATTAAAGATCTCTTTCATTCTTCCTTAAATAAATTGAATAAAGTCACCAAATATTATATAAGGGCTCCAAATGTTTAGGAAAAGATAAACTTATGTGAGTGTTACTATAAATTTTAAAAGAGAAAATAAAAGGAGAGATGAAAAAGTGGATTTATATCACGTTTGTAACATAGTCAAATGTATCTCGGCC